>NW_024538350.1:0-9240 GCF_016628075.1 Suillus paluster
ACAAGATCCGATGGGAGTGGGCTTTGATAGCTTGGATGAGAGGTTCTCCGGTTTCTCCGTGCCAGGCGATGAGCTCTCCGTTCAAATCAGCGCTTGCTATCATTTGCCCGTCTCGTGATACCCCCAATCCGTACACCGATCCATGATGTCCCTCCATCTTCTTCAACACTACACCTGTCCTCAAGTCCCATAGACGAAGCGTCTTGTCGAACGAGCATGTGACCATCCGTCGTCTATCGGGGGAGGACTGCTACACACCCCATATAGCGTTTGTGTGATCTTTAAAAACTCGAAGGGGTGTGGTACTTGGAATGAGTTGTGGACATTTTATACTGGAGGTTGATAGCGTTTAAACACGATCGAGTACGACTTGGGTGGAGGGTGTCCTGAGGTGTACTGTGCATTTTTAGACTGTTCACTGTATTAACCTGCCTCGTGTTTTCATAGACCCCCAGGGCATGAGGGGTTTACCTCTAGACTGGTAAATCTGGGTTTGAATTTGGATGCTGAGCGGAATCTCAGGACAACACGACCTCTAGCCAATGAGAAAAACAGATTTTTTCAACCTGTAGTATAGAACACAAATTACCAGCCGATAGTGTTATATAGATATATCTTTTATGGACTATTAGCCAAAAAGTCCGATACATCATCTACTCTAATTGTCCACTGTCCATGGGGAATGTATCCTACATTCTAAATTACAAATCTTGCTGTATAAATTCACATGTTCGCATTTTCAGCCACCTACTGTGGGAACTTCTCCACAACACCCCAAAACATAGCCCATTTTGGGTATTCTCCACAATATCAACCTTTCCCACACCCTCCCCATCCATCCCTGCCTCACCAACCACATCACAATTGATACAGCTTGCATTTATGTAGTAGTATAGGTTATATACACATAATAGAATATTAGACCGCTTTTTCTCTTTATTTTTGCACCAATACCTGGTACAGAGCCTCTGCAAGTGTGACATAATAGAAAACATATCAAAAACTGTTTCGCATTTTTGCCCCTCTGGTATTGGGGTACTACTAGCATGTTTAGAATATGTTTTGTAAACATCTATGTACCTGATGGGGATGGGCAGCACTCGGTCAATTTTAAACTCTGCCCGATGATTGCTTCGAAGTGCGTAGAGTCGAAACAAGTGTCCAATAAAAAGATCGACTTGACACTACACTACCACAACAATCTGACTGAAAGTTTGTATGGAGAAATATCCGTGGATTAACGAGACTTAGGTATTCTATGGGGAAAAAGTGTAAATGGTGCTGTCCTTGGGAGGATTACTCCACTACAATGGCATGAACATGCCACCGTTTTTTTTACGTTTTTTTTCATAGAATACAAGGATGGAGTAAAAATCGAATTACATTTCACCTAATTTTCAGGTGACGCGGGGGGTCGCACGCTGGCAACCAGTCGACTCTTTGAGCACAGTAATGAGTGGTGCTGACTCAGCGCAAAATGATGTGATGCGACGGTGTTTCGACACGTCAAGAAAGGGATTAACTGTCCAATGCAGCCCATACGTCAAAAGGGACTGCTATAACCCGGTAAAACAGTGTTCTGCAACACAAAAGGCTCATCTTACATGCTTAAACTCTAGAACAACTGTTGAAAAGGAGAATAGTCCTCCTGCCGAGAACCTGTACTAGTGCAAGGGACAGCAGTCCGAGTCCCTGCAATCGTGGTGCACCTGCGAATTCAACTCAACACACAGTGTCAGAAGACCAAGACATACGAGAGGCGTTACCCGCAGTGAGCACAAGCGGGCCTCACGAAAGGACAATGCTGCTGCATGTCCTTCAGGAGCAGCTGCACTCTCTGCAAGCTTCGAGCTCCAATATTGCAGCAGGAAGCTCAGGCGGCTGAGGCACAGCTTGTGGACACTCTACAAAGTGTCAATCGCCTCAAAGAGTCGTAACAAGACACTCACGAAACGGAACCATGCACTGACTATGTGTGCAGCACGTGCATCTGCAGTGAAGCATTACGCCATCGAGAAGACACACATTCACAGCACAGAGGCCACTACAAACTCGTTCGCACTAAAGGAGAAAGGCCATCTTCACAGACACTTCCCCATGCCATGGTGCGCAATATGGTTGCCACCCTAGATGTACCTATACGGAGTGTTAATGCCAACCATCAATGCCGTGGCGGAGGCACTTGGTGTTGAGATCACTGGTTCTGTAGTGTACACAGCATCCATCAAATTAGTGGCTGAGGGAGGAGTGGCTGCTGAGGCTCAACTTGTTTGATGAGATGAACATCGCAAAGGTATAGAGGCTTACCATGATTTGGAGAGAACAATTGTGTCCTGAAAATTGCTAAAACAGGAGTAACTTTGAGTGGAGATGCAACATCACATAAAAACATCAATTATCAGAGCCATCACATCACTTACTCGTTGCCATATGGTCATGCTGCAACTCAGTTTGCTGGTATCCTGCATGAGGTGAACCACAAGAGCGAAACACAGCTTCAGGGGGTGGAAAGTCACGTATTGAGGACATGTATGACACCTACAATGATGTCGTTGGGAGTACAGCAGGTGCTCTGGATGTCCGTGACTTTCCCGTCCAAAGTGAAGGGGATGCTTACCGATCATGCAGAAGATCAGAAAAAGCGTCGTTCAGCTCTTTACTGAATGGAAACGATCGTGTGAGTGAGAAGTTTGAGGGGAGAGGGGCCCTTGCCACTTACCTCCAGATGATGTCATACACCTCCTTTGGGAAATGACAGAATCCCTTGTAAATGAAGCGGGTGGGATAGATGGGTGGGATAGGCTTGGCGTTGATGAACAACAGAGCTGCTACTCCAATGCGCATCACAACCTGCTCGTACAAATTGGACAGGAGCAATTTGATTCACTTTCACAGTCTGAAAAGGATGACATCGACTTCTTCATTTGGGCTGGCTGTTGCATGCACAAAGAACTTAACACTGCCAAAGGGGGAAATTCTCATATGTGTGCCTGGTGGATAGACAATAGTGTCGAGGGTCCGGTTTTATTGATGAACAAGGACAAACGTTGCAGCATCTTCTGCAGGCTCATTCAACTGCCAAGCAGCGTGCCTATCCAGGTTTCGACAGGAGGTGCACAAAAAGTCCTGGAACTTGTGGGTGCAGTCTTCCGGCACAAAGATGACAAGAAGGGACAACAGGATTCACTGCGCTATTATTTTGAGGTTGAACTTGGCTACAGAATCCAATGGCCAGACACAAGCAACACACGGTATCATAGCCACGGTAATGCTGCGTGCGAGTATGTCGTAAATGACCACACTTTACCTCACATTCCTTGAACTCGTCCCCCCTGAAAAAAGAAAGCCGGACATCCACCAATATCGAGTACAACGTCTACCGGGGTTTCATGTGCCTCAAAACCAAGCAGGAGATGATGTCTTGGGCAACATATAATCAATGTATTACCCACCCATACCTGTGTACAATTCAGAACTCGACAGCCAACATCCTAGACCTTGGACCAATTCACATGAAGGTCATCTCGCACCTTAATCACATCATCAATGATATTGATCTAATTCTCGCACCTGACGCTACTTACAAGACATTGACACTCGATGGCAAGCCTTTCGAGTGCCCTGAAGCATTTTATGCTATTCAAACGTCTTGCACTGGATCGCAAAATGTATCCTCACTTCCCTCAACTCCTGGTTGCCTTTTTCCAGGGGGCTCTCGACACGTGGATTCGATTTTCTGCCAGTTCGCAACTGGTGGAGCAATCGAAGTCACCCCTTCCCAATGACAGATGGCGCACATGAAAACCACCAATGATGACAATGAGGGTGCCCTTGGCACTATCCGCACATCCCTCCACCATGCCCCACACATGTCATTATCGCATTTCAATTCTCGTTTCATGTACAAGAAGAATCAGATAGCACATACATTGAAAATGTTCTGGATGTTAGTTCATGCCAGAAACTCCGCAAAAAGGCTCATGAAAGACAGTGGCGAGGAGCGTAAACGGCGGTTCGCGCAGGTCAGTATGATAAAGAGGTGGTGGCAGCACCGGGAGCAAGATATCAAGAAACAGCAGCCGTGATGCTGCAGGAGCAAAACTTGATGCGTCCCCACATCTCACACTTGAAGATATCACAAAGCTTCGCACCCCAGAGATAGACCTGCAAATTCGTTGGCATCGTCGATTTGACCCTGCAGTACCGGCAGCCAAACACATACCAACCACGAAACAGAAGAAGGTGGAAGTGCTGCTGGAGGCCGTCAGATGGTATTTGAGTGGTGAGGCAACCCCCGGTGGACATCCAATGTCTTCGCAGCATGCGCTCTACAATAATGCTGTTACATCCCACTTGCTGGAACTAGGGGATGGGGAGGACGAAGCTGAGGATGAATGATGGTTAATTTCTTGCCAAGTTGTTTGATGTTACCTTATACAGCTGATATTATAATTTCTTCGTGTAGTTGTAATTGGCGTGCGCTAGTCATACTCTTGATACATTCTTGATATTTGCCATCGTTCGGTAGCATTGTGCTTACATAATGTCACACTTTGTTTATGGGCATTGCCCATCCCCAGTCCTATCCCAGCCCTTATTTTACCTCCTAGAGTGCCCTATATCATGTACTGTGCTGTACTAGCATAAAATAGAAAATAGCTACACATTTTTTGTAGTGCTGCCACAGTCTGGTTCTCCATGGTTCAGTCCATGGTTCTCACATCAGCCAGAACCGGACTGATTTCTGGTTCTCAGTTCTGGCTCCTCCCGAACTGTTCCAAACCCTTGTCAATTCTTACTTTGTGTCATATCCTGTACCTCCGGATCCAGAATTCCGGATCTACTTCATTGAAGTCCGGTCCTCCATCTTACTATTCTGCCCGGTGCTCCACCTTCATCTCTGCACTCCCCTAACTCCTTTTAGATTAGCTATTGCTCCGGTTACCGGTTATGTCCTATTCCGCTATGCTTACTGATCCATCCACTCTTACTTCATTTCCGACTCCACTGCTTTGATCCGTTATACTTAGTAATAGACTTTCCACATGCTTCATCCATAGCCCTTACCTTTGCTGACTGATTTACCTACATGATACCTACAGTATATAAACCCCTGTAATACTCCGGAACTCCTCAGTTTGAATATCATCTTAGTTCTGCTCATTCCTGCAATCTCCGGACTTGAGTCTCACCTCTTGTCCACCTCCGAGTCTTAGGGGTTAAACCTTAGGACTACTTCTCCGGCTCTACCTTAGAGTAGTCTAACCTCTGTTCAGTTTCTACTCCGGACTTCCATAGTAGCCTTACCCCTCCCCATATAAACCTTCCGGAGTTCCGCTGAACTCCGCTGACACTAAGTCCTCCAGAACTCCCTGGACTTCTGTTGGACTTCCCCTCTGTCCCCCGAAATTAAAGGGCACGTCCTCGGGTAAGGGGCGCAGTGCACGAGCTGAAGCCAAAGCCCTTTGAGTAACCTCTCCCTTGAGCACGACCTTAACACTTTGACATTGCTTACCTCGACATCAGACCGACCTTCAGGATTTGCACTGTTGGTAACCTGGTCAGGCTACCTTTAGCCTTTTGAAGGTAAGTAGTAACCAATTGAACTTTCAATTCTCTCACCCACTGACATATGCTTATTTATGTCACAGATATTGTTGTTTAAGTCTCTACATCTTCCTAGATGATTATGATCCTCCACTGGATTTTTACTCTGACTGATCTCCTAGGATACCAATATTCTGTGATATGCTGGTGTTTTCTCCGTGCTCTGTGTACAAAACAAGGTGACGACGACGAAATTGTGAGTTAGTTACCTCCCTGAAAATGTCTCAAGACTCCTGTGCTCTCAATGCTAGTGGCTCCCTCAAGGACACTTCTGAGATCAAGTTCTACAACAATCCTGATGACAATGTTCCATTGCCACAGGTCCCATCAGCAGCATCCATGACAAACACCTTCTCCATTCTACTCAAGGCTGGCCTGTCCCAGCAAGTTCAGCTGGTTCTCGGTGCTCTGGCCACCCTACAAAGCCCCAGCTCATGTTCGTGATGCTTACAATGCCTGTTCTTTGTCCTCGGGCACAAGGAAGCATGCATGTGCATTATCAAGTGCTGCGGCAGACCCTCTGGCACCTAAAAAAGTCGCCATGCAATTCTTGTCTCCTCTGGATTCTGACGATGAGGACGACGAGGTTGTCCCTTCTTCTCCCCCTGATCTAGATGAACCAGGCGAACCATCCTCTGATGAACCGATCCCTCAACCGGACGATGACAAGGCTGATGAAGCTCAATCTGAGAGTGGAGACACCACTCAGACAGTATGTACCTCTTATACTCATCATCTTCCTTCACTAACACTCATGTTTATGTTTCAAAAAGTGAATGTACAGCAGATGTCCGTACAATATTCACCTGTGCTTCTGACAGGTGGGTCTGCAACCTGTGCAAGTAAGTTTATTGTCTATTTTTTCAATTGTTTCTAACTTTGTATAAGGGCTGCTGGTGAACCAGTCTCAAGGCACACATTTTGTGGTGGCACTTCAACATTGCGGACACATTGTGCGCAATAAACGCACTCACTTTCAAGTATACAAGGAACACTGTGAAGCTGTGAGCATCACAGCACACTTGCGCAATCCCACCTGGTGAAGATATGACTGTGATGCAAACGACTCTTGACCCAGCCTTGTCTTGAAGCCACTCGTATTTACCAAGGAAGGGCTACTTGAATACATCATGGAATTCATCGTGACAGAAGATGAGGTACTTCGATTTTTTATTTTGTATTCATTTGAAGTTCATTGACATCACGTCAGGCAATACAGTTAGTCAATAAGCCAGCATTTCAACGTTTGCTGCAGTATACATGTCCATCCTTAACTGAAAAAGATATCCCGCATCGCACCAAGTTAATGAATACCATCAAATCTCGAGTGATGACTGTGGTCAAAACTATCAAGAACCGTCTGGCAGTGAGTTTTTCCTGCTTATATTGTAGTGAGTCCTGAAACATTTTGTTAGCATATTGACAGTGCTATTTCGATGACATTTGATTCGTGGACATCGATCATTGGTGAACCTTTTTTTCATCACTAGGTATTACATTTGGAGCCCTCCTGACAAACCACTGCAGTGGGAACTCAAAAATGAGCAGCTTGATTTTGTTCGCATTGAAGGCAACCACAGTGGCCAGACCGTTGGCCATATACTTGTCAAGACGATCAACAAGTATGATTTGCGAGAAGGTTAGTCTGGAGTCTGTCTTGTTTTAACTATGGATTAACTTTGCCCATAGGTTGGATGGATGACATTGGATAACACTTCAAATAATGACACTGCCATGAGGGAAATTGGAAGAGTCATAAATGAGGATGACAAGGATGGTAACTGGCTTGTGGGTCCCTGTCACATCTGTTGTCAAGAGCACATCTTAAATCTGGCTGCGCGTGTTAAGACCATGCTCAGGGTAAGGTTGGATCTGAGGGGCTTGGCTTCAGCTCGTGCACTGCGCCCCTTACCCGAGTACGTGCCCCTAATTTTGGATTCGGGAAGTTGGATGAGCAGAGAAGGCGGCCGACCTAGGGAGTCAATCCCCTAGGCCAGCAAACAGGAGTTGACTTGGGTTGAGCCTAAGTCAAAGGACAGAAGAGCAGGGCTTAGGAAAGGTAATATTCAGACTAAAGATCTACAGACAGATGTACATGTGTTTATACTCTAAGTAAGTAGCATAGCATAGCAGAAGGCTATGTGCTGAATGTACAGAATTACTAGAAGGATGACTGAGACATACATGAAAAGGCTCGGAGAACAGTATGTATGCAACAGATCAGTAGTCACTCCAGTATAGGAATTACTGGTGATCCGAAAGGAGGAACTATGATACTAAATGGAGATAGGGCCAGTTGGTACCTAGTCTAGGAGTGGACCGGTGAGGTGGTCGGGCAGACTAATAGTCGGGTGAGGCGATACAAGAGAAACTGGAGGAACCAAGTGGGTCGGAAAAGTGGAGATGGTGGAGGGAGTAGGAGTAGGATCGGTCAGACCAATGGAGCAGAGGAGTGGAGCTCCAGATAGGGTCGGAGGGTAGGGATATGGTGTCGGAGGAAATAGGGGTAGTGTCAGAGGGGCGGAGCAGAGTCAGGCAGAGGTAGCAGGGCTAGTCCTGCTGAGATGCACTTTGTGCATTGTTGGAGAAGGAGGGATGGAGTGGACAGAGAAACAGGGGGTCGGACCAATAGTAGGGATGTCTATGAACAGTGTTGGGAGTGGCTGAATTGGGTATATGACAGCACAACACTTCGTTGATGCAGTCGCGCCCACCCCTCAGGCAACAATACTCAAAAAGATCCGTCATGCTATCGATTGTGGTGAGGATGCCGATGTTGACAGCTTAACTGAACAACTCACTGCATTGGAGCATGATCCCGAAGCTATTGTTGAAGATGGTTTTGATGTTGGTGACGCTGTCAGAAAAGCACTGGCTCTCATCGAACAGATTCGCAAATCACCACAAGCCCAAGCATTCTTCAGAAAATCATGTGAGGAAGAAGGTGTTGCCGTTCGCAAGATTTTGACATGGGTGAGAACATGCTGGGCATCCTTGTTCAAGTGCCTCGAGCACTTCTGTCTCTTGACCTGGTAAGTGAGACATACAGTTACATGTTTAGTATCTAATACCTTGATTTTTTTTCAAAGGCTGTCAACCGCTTCACGCTTCTTGCTGACAAGAGTCACAAAGTCCCAAAGTTGTGCAACAAGTCATATGCCGACTTCAAGCTTGATTGAGCCGACTGGAGAATGATACAGCTAGTGCACAATGTCCTCAAGGTAGTTATTTTTCCATCTGTTTGTTTATCTACTGATTATTTTGACTGATTATAGGAGCCTGTGACTGCGCAACAGTCTTTCTCTTCAGTTGCATACCCGACAGCCTGGCAAACTATACCTATACTAGAATGTCTCACTAATACATGGCAGACAATGGTGGGAAATCTGGAGTATGCACTAATCGTGGACACCATTAGGAAGGGTCTCAAGAATATTGACAAATACTACCAGAAAGCTAGTGACTCAGACATCTACTTTATCTGTTTGGGTGAGTACCAATGTTTTTTTCTCAAGTCTATTTCTGATTTTACTATAGTTCTCGACCCTAACTACAAGTTAGCATATGTTGAATGCCAATGGACTGAGATGAAGGTTGTGAGTGGGAGGGGCTCGTCTTGAAGCAGTGGTAAGT
>NW_024538351.1:0-9226 GCF_016628075.1 Suillus paluster
TACGAGGCTGCGACAAAGCGATGCATCGACTGCGCGATGCAATGTCGAGTGCAGTGCTGTTGTATGGATTTTGGTATAACTAGGACGAATGTCATCGCCATACGTCGACCAAGTTCGCTGCTTCCTCATACCCATCCTCCGCCAATATGCCCATAGTCTTAAATGATTCCAGTTGGTCGCCGGACATCAATGCGAATAGGATTTTCAGTTATTTTGCAGGTACGTGGAGCCTGTCGGATGATGATGGTGATGTGTCGTTTTAACCTTGGCTGCATTTCGCAGTTGCAGCCTTTGCTGGGGGGATGTATGATTGGAGTAAGCAAGATAAGTATCCAGGAACCGCTGATATCCCTATGGTAGTATTTCCAGCATTGACATTCGGGAAAGAGGTAGGCTGATGCCATTACCGGAGCAGCCATATCGCTGAGACAGGTTTTACAGGTCGAACTGATCTGGGTGAGCACAGTCCCCACGTCAGAACAACAACATTAACTTCGAATAATTGGCGACAGAGGCAACGCTGGTCCCTCGTGACTTTCTCTATATCAGTGTATGTAGCTTGCGTTATAAAAATGATTGGCAAGTCGTGTTGATTCAAAAGCATCCCAGGCGCGCTATCTTGGAATGTCATATAGTGTGTATGTTCGGAGAAATAAGCAATTGGTGTTGTGCTAATCAGTCATCTCTCACAATCAGGACCCAGATGCTGCGTATGTCTCATATTCACCATGTTTGTTTTTTCTGACTGGCGGCATACAGTCAATATTCCAACAATCCCACTCACAGATGTAGTGAGTATTCTGCAGTAATACCTGCTATTCCTGTCTAATCAACTGCACTCCCATGTAGGGGTGAGTGAGATTCTTGGCCACCTTGTTTGTTCAATACATTCACTACCATAGATGTGAGTTTGTTTCGAGTGTGATCCTCCGGCGAGGCTGTGACTGATCACTAACTGGGCTTGTAATTGTTAGGCCTTATCGTGTACTTCACACAAAATTGGACAAATAACACCATCACTGTAATACTGGACGGTGAGCGAACCAGCTGTAATACCTCAATGATACTGACTTGACCGAGACAAGTCATCATGATCACTCGGTTACATGCCATGTACCAGCGATCCAGAAAGGTCTTGATACTTCTCGGTGTCGTCTTCCTGGTTGTCAATATCGCGAACATAGCGATGAGCGCAATAATAACGAACCATACTATTTCAGGGGGTAAGCTTCGATTGAAAGACTTCAATGCATGAGGCTCATTGAATATCAGAGGAGCTCATTCTCTCCGGCACCTATCAGTGCACTATGAACTCTGAGGCAGATCTCGCGCCTCTGGCGTCCATGATTTGGATACTGTGGACTGTATGGGAGGTCCTCGCACTGTGTCTCGCTGTCTGGATTGCTGTAAAACACTTCCGAGAACTGCGACGGCAATCGGCAGGAGGGATTCTCGGAGACTGTTTCACGGTGTTGATGAAATCTCATGTGGGCTACTTTGCGAGGTGAGCCTATAATATGAATGACATTCTCTTCTACCGCTGACGTTCAGAACGTGCTAGCTTTCTTGCTGCTTCTTGCTTCGAGCTCGGTTATGACTCATCGACGATGCCAGCGGTATGCCAATATGTCACTGACCTCTGCATGCGAGCGCGGTTCATCATTTTTATAGGACCCATATTCCCTGAAAGTCCAGATTTATGTTGGGTTTATTCTAATATTCGAGGTTGTGCAGTTATTTGTGCTGGGACCACGTCTCATCCTTGCCGTTCGAGAATATCACGCTAAGCTCGTGGACGACTCAGACGCAGTAACTGCCATGACTTCAATTGCCTTCCAGGAGCGTGTCCATGTGTCAACTAGCAGTAGTGTGTAGCACGGGAAATGCTCGATGTCACTGTAAGGATCGCATATCCTCTACGCACCGATCACGCTTCAAAACGAAGACGGCGTGCCTCCGTTACTCTTCGCATCCGAGTCACGCGGATACAGTCTTTTGCATTTTCATTTTCATTTCCTTTTACGATCTTACCTTGTGCTCAAACTCCACGATCCCCTTGCCTTGACCGCTTCATTTTACCTTCACCATATTGCTCATTATGCTCATTCTGGCCTCGTCAAGTGTTCGAAAACGTATATATACCGCCCATGTACATTCATACCTACATAAAAATCGAGCAGAATCCCATACGCTGATTCCCCGCTCCAAGCACGACTGAAAAGCCTCACAGAAAGTCACCATCTCAAACGTTTTCCTACTCGTCTCAATTACCTTTGCACTCGTCTCGTATCTACTTCGTCCCCGCCGAATTCATACCCAGCCTTACATCACTTTTAGGGTTGCTCTGCATGGAGCGGGAGAATTGTGCCATGTCCCCAGTTTCGTCGTGGTACTTATGTGAACTAGTTATTTGGTGTCCTGAAGTAGATTGAAATGAATCTTAAAAAGTAAGGGAGAATCTTATCTTATCTATAAAGTAAGGGAGAATGGTATGGGGGAAACCGTGAGAGACGCGTATTCCGCGTATTCCGGCAGTGTCGGTTGTTTCGGTTGCGTCGGTTATCAGACCTTTTAGGAATTTTCGCGTGCTTTTCATTTTCGGAGTTCCATTTCCCTACGAGTTTCGAAACCTCGCAATCTAAACACCTCTTTCCCCCCACCATCTGTTTCCTCACACACTATACTATTGTTGAAATTGTTGAAGTATCCTCTCCCCAGTGATTTGTAAATTTGTAGTGAAATTCCCCTCCTGGGGTAAGCTTTACTTATTTAAATACAAAAATATAATAATAACTTGAAAGATTCAAAAAAATATAGTGATTTTCGCTTTTCTGCTGCTTTTGGACCGCTTTTTGGACGGACGATTTGGGCATTTTCGCGTAGCCCACATGGTGTCGGTTGTTTCGGTTGTTTTCGGTTGCGTCGGTAAGGTCGCTGAAAAAAGGATCCCATGTGGTTCTGTCAAGCGGAGTTTGAATTTGAAAAAACCGTTGTCCCTTACTATACGAGCTCACTGTCCAAACGTGGGAATTTGTAAAAATTGAGCCACAATGGGATTGGCAAGTGCTCACTGGCCCTTCATTTTGCACAACAACAATGAATTTTATATGTACTGCAACTGTGAATACATAATAAATAGTAAAAATTGAAGGACAACAAGGGATTTTGGGATTTTTGTGGGGAAAAGAGAAAAGAGAACACCAAGCAAGTAGAAAAATGTGAAAAATGCAAAATGCAAAAATGTGAAAATGCAAAATTGCAAAAATATAAAGATGGGAAAATTTGGCAATGGGTAAACAGGGGAATGGGAAGATGGAGAATGGAGAAATGGGGTGAATAGGGAGATGGGAGGATGGGAGGACAAGAGGAGGACAAGAGGACACAATGGGAGGATGAGAAGACAATGGGAGGATGGGAGATGGGAGGACAAGACAATGGGACATGGGACAATGGGACAACAAGACATGGGACAATGGGACACAGGACAATGGGACATGGGACAACGGGACAACAAGACATGGGACAATGGGACACAGGACAATGGGACATGGGACAACGGGACAACAAGACATGGGACAATGGGACACAGGACAATGGGACATGGGACAACGGGACAACAAGACATGGGACAATGGGACACAGGACATGGGACATGGGACAACAGGACAACAGGACAACAGGACAATGGGACAACAGGACAACAGGACACAGGACACGGGACAACAGGACAATGGGACAACAGGACAACAGGACACAGGACACGGGACAACAGGACACGGGACAAGATAATTGGGAGGAAGTGTATGAATCAATAGCATGACACAAAGAGTTTGACTGAAGGTTACCTGGGACACTGGCTTGCATCCCGCTGGCCGAGGCACGAGGCCACGGGATTGCAAGCCTGTGTCCCAGGTAACCTTCAGTCAAACTCTTTGTGCAACATCCCATAGCTAAAACAAAACTATATAATATTTTTTAAATGTAAGATGTAAGAATTTATTTATTTCACAAAATTAAATAATATGTAGACACAGTGAGGCAAGGCACCTTTGGTGCCTCCAGCAGAGCATGAAATGCTCTGCTTGCTTCCTGTGCCGAAGGCACAACGGGCTTGGACTCGTCTATAAAGTAAGGGAGAATGGTATGGGGGAAACCGTGAGAGACGCGTATTCCGCGTATTCCGGCAGTGTCGGTTGTTTCGGTTGCGTCGGTAAGGTCGCTGAAAAGAGGATCCCATGTGGTTCTGTCAAGCGGAGTTTGAATTTGCAAAAAACCGTTGTCCCTTACTATACGAGCTCACTGTCCAAACGTGGGAATTTGTAAAAATTGAGCCACAATGGGATTGGCAAGTGCTCACTGGGCCTCCATTTTGCACAACAACAATGAATTTTATATGTACTGTAACTGAATACATAATAAATAGTAAAAATTGAAGGACAACAAGGGATTTTGGGATTTTTGTGGGGAAAAGAGAAAAGAGAACACCAAGCAAGTAGAAAAATGTGAAAAATGCAAAATGCAAAATGCAAAAATGTGAAAATGCAAAATTGCGAAAATATAAAGATGGGAAAAATTGGCAATGGGTAAACAGGGGAATGGGAAGATGGAGAATGGAAAAATAGGGTGAATAGGGAGGATGGGAGGATGGGAGGAAAATAGGAGGACAACAGAAGGATGGGAGAACAATGGGAGGATGGGAGGACAAGAGGAGGACAAGAGGACACAATAGGAGGATGAGAGGACAAGAGGATGGGAGGACAATGGGAGGACAATGGGAGGATGGAAGACAGGAGGACAGACAATGGGACACGGGACACGGGACACGGGACACGGGACAATGGGACATGGGACATGGGACATGGGACAATGGGACAGTGGGACACGGGACAACAGGACATGGGACAACAGGACAACAGGACAATGGGACACGGGACAACAGGACAAACAACAGGACAACAGGACAACAGGACAGTGGGACAGTGGGACACAGAACCATGGGACATGGGACACAGGACATGGGAGATAGGAAATCAGATAATTGGGAGGAAGTGTATGAGTCAATAGCATGACACAAACAGTTTGACTGAAGGTTACCTGGGACACTGGCTTGCATCCCGCTGGCCGAGGCACGAGGCCACGGGATTGCAAGCCTGTGTCCCAGGTAACCTTCAGTCAAACTCTTTGTGCAACATCCCATAGCTAAAACAAAACTATATAATATTTTTTAAATGTAAGATGTAAGAATTTATTTATTTCACAAAATTAAATAATATGTAGACACAGTGAGGCAAGGCACCTTTGGTGCCTCCAGCAGAGCATGAAATGCTCTGCTTGCTTCCTGTGCCGAAGGCACAACGGGCTTGGACTCGTCTATAAAGTAAGGGAGAACGGTATGGGGGAAACCGTGAGAGACGCGTATTCCGCGTATTTCGGCAGTTTCGGTTGCGTCGCTTGCATCGGTTGTTTGAATCCCTTCTCCCTTGGAGCGCTGAAAAAGGGAATGCCATGTGGTTCTGTCAAGCGGAGTTTGAATTTTGCGCAAACCTTCGTCCGTTAGTATGTAAGGGTTGACTGATTTGGCAGGTGGCTCCAACAACAATGATGTATATGTACTGCAATTGTGTATACATAAAAATGTAGCCACAATAGGATAGAAAAAGAACACCAAGCAAATAGAAAAATATGAAAAATGCGAAAATGTGAAAGTGTGAAAATGCAAAAATATAAAGATGGGAAAAATGGGCAATGAGTAAACATGGGAATGGGAAGATGAAAAATGGAGAAATGGGGTGAATGGGGAGATGAGAGGATAGGAGGACAATAGGAGGACAACAGAAGGATGGGAGAACAATGGGAGGACAATGGGAGGATGGGAGAATGGGAGAATGGGATGACAGGAGGATGGGAAGACAGGAGGACAGGAGGACAATGGGAGGACAATGAGAGGATGGGACATGGGACACGGGACATGGGACACGGGACACGGGACACGGGACATGGGACACGAGACAACAGGACACAGGACACAGGAGATGGGAGATGAGAGATAGGAGAATTGAGGGGAAAGGCATGAGTCAGTAGCAAGACACAAACAGTTTGACTGAAGGTTACCTGGGACACTGGCTTGCATCCCGCTGGCCGAGGCACGAGGCCACGGGATCGCAAACCAGTGTCCCAGGTAACCTTCAGTCAAACTGTTTGTGCAACATCCCATAACTAAAACAAAATTATATAATATTTTTAAAATGTAAGATGTAAGAAATGATTGATTTCACACAACTAAATAATATGTAGGCACAGTGAGACAAGGCACCTTCAGTGCCTCCAGCAGAGCACGAAGTGCTCTGCTTGCTTCCTGTGCCGAAGGCACAACGGGCTTGGACTCGTCTATAAAGTAAGGGAGAACGGTATGGGGGAAACCGTGTGAAACGCGTATTCCGCGTAACGCACATGGCGTCGTCAGTATCGATTGCGTCGCTTGCGTCGGTTGTTTGAATCCCTTCTCCCTTGGAGCGCTGAAAAAGGGAATGCCATGTGGTTCTGTCAAGCGGAGTTTGAATTTTGCGCAAACCTTCGTCCGTTAATATGTAAGGGTTGACTGATTTGGCAGGTGGCTCCAACAACAATGATGTATATGTACTGCAATTGTGTATACATAAAAATGTAGCCACAATAGGATAGAAAAAGAACACCAAGCAAATAGAAAAATATGAAAAATGCGAAAATGTGAAAGTGTGAAAATGCAAAAATATAAAGATGGGAAAATTGGGCAATGGGTAAACATGGGAATGGGATGGGAAGATGGAGAATGGAGAAATGGGGTGAATAGGGAGATGGGAGGATGGGAGGATGACAGGGGGATGGGAGGACAATGAGAGGATGAGAGGACAAGAGGAGGACAAGAGGACAGGACTACAGGAGGACAAGACAATGGGAGGACAATGGGAGGATGGGAGATGGGAGGACATGACAATGGGACACAGGACATGGGACACGGGACACAGGACACAGGACAATGGGACAATGGGACACAGGAGATGGGAGATGAGAGATGGGAGAATTGAGGGGAAAGGCATGAGTCAGTAGCAAGACACAAACAGTTTGACTGAAGGTTACCTGGGACACTGGCTTGCGATCCCGTGGCCTCGTGCCTCGGCCAGCGGGATGCAAGCCAGTGTCCCAGGTAACCTTCAGTCAAACTGTTTGTGCAACATCCCATAACTAAAACAAAACTATATAATGTAAGAAATTATTGATTTGTTATAATTAAATAATATGTAGACACAGTGAGACAAGGCACTGAAGGTGCCTCCAGCAGAGCACGAAGTGCTCTGCTTGCTTCCTGTGCCGAAGGCACAACGGGCTTGGACTCGTCTTAAAAAGTAAGGGAGAAGGGAGGGGGGGAATGTGGGAGGATTTGGGCATTTTCGCGTAGCCCACATGGCGTCGGCAGCGTCGGCAGTTTCGGTTACAGACCTTTTAGGAATTTTCGCGTGCTTTTCATTTTCGGAGTTCCATTTCCCTACGAGTTTCGAAACCCTCGCATCTAAACACCTCTTTTCCCCCATCATCTGTTTCCTCACATTTCCTCGCATACTACATTGTTGAAATCCTCTCCCCAGTGATTATTTGTAAATTTGTAGTGAAATTCCCCTCCTGGGGTAAGGTTTACTTATTTAAATACAAAAATATAATAATAACTTGAAAAATTCAACAAATATAGTGATTTTCGCTTTTCTGCTGTTTTGGACCGCATTTTGGACCTTTTGGACCGTGTTTGGACCTCCCTTGGACCCCTGGACCCTCCTGGACCCTTTGGACCCCCCCCTGGACCCTTTTGAGAGCAGGTTCGTGTGGTGTGTTTGTTGTTTGTTTCTGTGCCCGAATCCCACGGAGAACTGGGGAAATTGGGTATACAAGACGAACGTGCGAGGAGTCTTGCGGGCGTCTTTTGCAGTTGTCAAAGACTGTCCTGTGACATCTCCGTGTCAAGTCCTACCTCCCTGGCTGCCTGTTTTACGGGTGTTTGCCGGTTGCTATCAGCTTTTGCTGGGACCTCTGATAGCACTACAGTGCAGAGATTTGGTTGGCGGGACGCTTTTTTGCGTTGAGTCTGACTGCTGGGTGTTCTATCTGGCAGTTGCTCACAGTTGCCTTCCTATCCCCTGGGATAATATCTCGGACAGCATTTTTGTTGTCTTCAGCACTGTCATACGTCGATTTCCTGACGCGATCCTGTCCTCGGGAGGTGCAGACTTCTTCGACCACCCACACACCCACTTTGTTGGATTCCGACCTATGTGCGTATAATGCTTCTCATGTCTTCATCACTAATTTTGCTGCAGTGGTGTTTCTATCCTGTCCATTGCTATATTTTGCCTCATTTTTTCGATTTTTTGCTACATACTGCCATGTTCGTACATAATTTATATTTTGATGGAGTCCTGCTAATTAATTAATTCTCTCTTAGGCTTCCTTCCACTCCACCCACTTCCCCTCAACGAGCCCAGTCTGTTGCGCGTCAAGCTGAGAGAAATCAACGTAATCTTGGCTCGCCTCCTGCACGACGTTTACCGCAAAATGACCATGCCCCTGTAGCACCAGATGCTCCCCATATGGTATGTGTATTTTGATTGAAAACTTTGACCATTGCTGACACATCCTATTCAGAATATTCCTCATATGCTAGGAAATTTAAATCATGCTCAGATCCCTGTGCAGAGATTTCCTGGAATTCCACGGAATGCAATTGAGCGTCATGAGGCGCATCGTCAGTGGCGTGCTCATCACCCACCACCACCCCCCCTGCTCCAGGCTTTGGCTATTTTCCTCCTGCTCCTGCTCCTGCTCCTGTCTATCCTCCAGGGTTTGGTGGCTATCACCCTCTCCTGCTCCTGCCCCTGCCCCTGCCCCCATCTATCCTCCAGGTTTGGTGGCTATCACCCCTCCTCCTGTCCCTGCCCCAGCTCCTCCTCCTGTCCATCCGCTGCTCAAATGCCAATGTATGGTGCTGTATATTATGAGGGTGCAGCTCGCCCTCAAAACATGCAGAATGCCCATCCCTTTCTCCATCAGCCTGGTGTTCAGGGAGTACGAGTTGGAGTTGACCATAACTTCAATCTAATGGAAAATTTCAATCGTGCTCAGGAGGAACGTCGAAGGCAAAGACGTAACAGACGGGGTCCTGCTCCCAATCCACCACCTCTGATCTGCCTCCTGCTCTTTA
>NW_024538352.1:0-9221 GCF_016628075.1 Suillus paluster
CATTGATGACCGGCCACCAAGTTGGATTATTTGAGACTAGTGTCATACTGCTAGAAGATGGATGTGAGGGAACGGTGAAGTTGGTGGACATACGACCAGGGCTATTGTGACCGAAATGAGAGCCACAGGAATGACACCCGTTCCTGCCTTGGCCTGACCAACGTAAAGATTGTCGCGTGAAGTCAAGTATGTAGGGCAAGTGCCATCAGCAGTCCATCAATCTCACACAGGCCGCAGCGCGATGCGATCATCACAAAAGCCTACAGGCTCAGATTTCGATGATCATCAGCAGTACGTCTCGCTGGCCCAATTCATTTGATATCTGATGTAACATGTTTAAAATCAGCATGTCGTCATGTCCCATGGGGCACTTCACGTAGCTCCGTGTATAATTCCTGTCCTACTCACCTAGTACAACTTCTTGCTAGCTTCATCCCTAATCTCCCCTCGCATCAGCGCTCCAGAATTGATAGGCTTGTGATCATACACGCAGGCAAGGCGAGGTGGCGCGTCAAACATCTCAACACCTCAAATTTGTGTATTCCAATTTCCAAGGGAATCGTACCATCTGATTCCGTCTCCAGCTTCTTCTATGGTAGTGCAGGTAATGTGGGGCTACTCAGCAGTCGTTGGGCTGCTGAACACTAGCCTGGTTCGTACATTGTTTATATTACCGGCGCTGGGTTGATATATCGACTGGCAGGCTGTTGAACGACTTAATTAGTTGACATGAGGTAGTGTGGACCCCGGGTGAGAAAATGGATGCGAGCGAGACACCAGAAATTTCGAGCGTTAGAGGATGCGGTCACCGGTGAGAGGGAGACTACTAGCAGTTGACGAGGAAGAGAACAAGTACTCGAGTAGTGTGCATGTATCTCTCTCTCCTCGTCAAGCCCAGAGGCTGCACTAGGTAGGTGGCGGAATACTGTAGAGATACGACACTAGGTTCGTCATGTGCAGCCTGTGACTACGTCACACTCAGTGTCACAGGTTCGAATGTCCATGCGACCTGTGACCATACCCAAATAGATTCGCCCGCGGGTGAACAGTGACCATCGGACATGCTGCTTTGTGATTGCAGCAACTTGCTTCAGCTTGTCATGGATTCGCCTCGCATAGCTCTGAATGGTAATGAGTGGACTTGGAGACTCCGTGGTCTTAAAACCTGCCAGGTGAGTCTATGATCCATTTTCAAGTGCCTGTCATTCTGACATGCTGCTTCGTGATTGCAGCAACTTGCTTCAGCTTGTCATGGATTCACCTTGCATAGCGCTGAATGGTAACGAGTGGACTTGGAGACTCCAGTGTAAGGCCGGGGAGAAGTTCAATCTCTCGTTTGCGAGTCTCACAAGTCGGGAGGCATTGCAATATTTACGCGATGTTCAGAAGAACGATCTAGCTGGATGGGCGAGGATTGCTACTGCTCAGTACAAGACTGACAGCGTCGACCAGGCAACAGACTCCGAGTCAGAGGACGAGGCCACTAATGCTATCGGAGTTGAATCCCAGTGACGTGCCAATGGATGCACTTCTTGACCATATGGCTTCCAGGGGTGAACACGTCCGTTCTGACTGCCGTATCAATGCAGATGGTGGACTTTCGTGTGCAAACCACTCCGAAGTCTATGATGTGGGTGACATTGCTGCTGAAGATGTGGAAGGTGGCTCGAACAGTGTTCTGAAGGTTGAGTATGGGCGTGGAAAGTGTAGACACATCGCAAATTCAATGTATGATGATTTCTGGTCCTATTAGTGCACAACCTATGTTTTTTCTTATGTTTTTTTTTCCATATGTCACAAATTAGCTTCGTCCCGCCAAAATCCATGTGACGGTCACACCAAATAGATTCGATTCGTCAAGGGCTGTGACCTGTGACGAACCTAGTGTCGTATCTCTACAGTATGGTGCTTGTGGGTTATGATTTGGCTCAGGTGCGGTAAATGCCGAGCACGCCATGCCCCGCGGCTCTCTTCCTGGGTCAGTTCTTGGGTGCTCGCGTGCTTCGCACCTAGAACGGTCAAAGTTGTGTCAACGATTGTTAATCGTGCAAAGTTGAAGCAGCCCACTTACCCATGGACCAACAACAGAGACCAACCGAAAGGTACTTAGTCCTCCAGGAATTTTGAAATTTGCTCATCGAGGCCCTCAGCGTCAAACGCAGAGGTCACACCAGCGGGACTAAATGGCATCGCAGTTACCCTCTTGGCTGATGATATTGAATGGTGAGTCCGTGTCATGACTGACTCGTTCAGCGCTTCCCGTAAACTCTAGCATCATTCACCAGCCTAAAATAGACAGCTCCCTTCCGACACATCACGTTATGTGCCGCCGGCATCCATAAAAGGTGTCGATGGTTCATTTTCTCGTAGGAGTAGGCGGTGGAAGTTGCGGTCGGAGATCATCGATCAGGCCCCAGGACTCATTATAATATAGTAATAGAATAACGTCAACCGGTTGGATACATGGATTTGGTGAAAAGCCTGTGATATCATGGCGGTGTCGAGCATAAGCGACATTATTATCGCCTGCAGGTTCTACTTAGTGTCTGAGTCCTTTTCTGAATCTATTAGTTCCTCATTTCCCTCATCGCTATCGTCATAGAATTGATGCATCGTGCTCTACTTGTCTCCGAAGTCTTCCTAGAGATATTCTCGCATTCGAATCAAGTAACATATAGGAACAGAACTCGGAGGTCGACAATATCATCGCGAAATGCCCTTGCAGCGCTTGCAAGTATGTACATGCAAAACCTTCCATAAACCTGCAATGGATTTGCTTTGGGCTAACGTAGAGACAATGCTACCACTGTTAGGTTGCGTGACCAGGCTACATCCAATCATATATTATGATCAATACAAGACACTTGAGGTCAGTCATGCTTCCTTTCAGCTTGTTCATTAGCTCATCGAGCACGTAGTCGCCGTGGTACTGGATTTCTTGGAAAGGAGTCGAACCATTATCTGAGCACGAAGCCCGTCAGTTTTTGCATCATGCCGCCCGTGTGCGCTCACTGCGAATATCATTTGAATGCCCTGTTCACCTTCCCTCAGTCCTTTTCGCTAAGACAGGCATGTACCCGAGATTGCTGTCATTAACCTGTGAAACTGGGCATTCGGATTGCAGATACTTGTTGTCCCCTACGCTGCGCCGTTTGTCAGTGTCGGCTCTTTATTCAGATATAATATCTATCATGCCCCGTTGCGCTGCTTCGGAGGAATTATCCGTCGTGCCCGAATACGAGAATACACCAAACGAGCCGTCAATTCTAGCGGAAACTGCCCGTTCATGCAAGCGGCTCAAACATCTGTGTTGTCTGCCGCTTGAATGGGCAGCATGGAGCCACCTCTCTAACCTCCTCACCCTTCTCAAAGTGTGTATCAGCGAGCACGGAGACGACCCACTTTTCCCGTTGGGCCAGCACAATCTCAGTTTCACAGGTTTCGCGAATATCACGGATCTTTGTTTCGAGGTATAATCTGCGGCATATATGATCACAATCATGGAACACTCAGAATTCCTATCCCTAAAAGAGTTCGACACCATCCTATCCTTTGATTACATCAACGATCCCACAGTCAACTCTTTGACGGTAGTCAGACAATTCCTTTGCTTCGCGCAGCTGCGAACCCTGCGGGTCCATCTCCATAATTTCCCCATATATCTTGACAACGACATTCTCCTGGAAGCCATGTCAAGTTGGCCGCACATCCAAATCTAGATTTAACGGGTAAACGACATCTTGCTATACCTACCATAACATTCTGTGGATTATTCGCAGCGTTTCTTCTATGTCCTCACTTGCATACCCTGCGCCTATTAATGGATGCTATGAACACTGACATTGATCATACAGCCAAGTCATCCCAACATACCTCTTTACGGAAATTAGACTTGACTTCCTCTTCCGTAGTGGATGTGGAAGCTGTCGCTTGCATCATTCATCCACGCTCCCTTTAGTGGACAAAGTTACCTCAGCATTCTACGAGTCCCCTCAGGTCTGGTAGGAGGTCGACAGGCATATTCAGTCTTTTAGAGCTCTTGCCCCCATATTACAGAACCAGCCTCGAAGACATCAGTTCTAGATATAGCAGTTGTCCTGCAGTTGATGCCATACCTTCGTGCCCTGCCATTGTAGTTGTCGTTTTTTTACTGTGGTTGCAGATTGCAATTTTTTCTCCCTGATGGTCCAACTGCTGAGTGGTATTGCTTTCCGTGGCACATGTCTGTTATTTGCATACCGCGTAAATTGCCATCGTCGAAATAGGGCAAGCCAAACCGCTGCCTAATGAACGTTCGCCATCAGCCTCTGGGCTTACTGTCACGAAACAAACGATGCCGAGTGAGAAGATAGAGAATGCCAGTGAGTTAGCAAAATGATAATAAATCAGTGCCGAAGGTAGGAAGAAAATGAGGTTATACATGTCATGTACATATCAGTATCGTGTTTGAGATTTATTTATTCGCGCTCAATACACCGATTTTCTATTGCATTCATGCAAAAACGTACGCAAGTCAAGTAACATGAATGTCTTTTGTCAATGCCACAGAATTCATGCTAATGTTATTCAAGAATCTGGTGAAGGCAGCAGGGATATTTGTACGGTCACGAAGGAAGCATATTGATCAACTCTGCAACGACCTGCATATCATACGATCAACCACTGTACCAATGCAAAAACGTAAAAACAACTCACTGTCGCGACATACTCAGTCTACCAAGCTCATGAGGAGAGGCTTACTGGCAGGACGTGGCGTGTAATTCCGTTTCTAAGAGAAGCTATTTATACAAGGCACAAAGGGTGAGTTATGGGGTTTAATCCCGGATACAAAGCAGACAACTCATACTCACATCCGGCTTACAAGTAAGACCCCAGCAGCAGTCCCTTCCGTTGCCGTCGTGGTTACAAACCCAGTCTTTAGGCAGGCAATTCCAGTAGGAAGTCGACTCAGAAGTGTCAGCACTGACAGAGATAGATGTTGTCAGAGCAGCGACAACAGCGAGGAGGAATGAGAAACGCATGGCTTGTACTAGGTAATATGGGATGCGCCAAGGGGGATCTCGAATAATAGTTATGATACTGGTAGTAGGAAGACGGCTTCCTTTATATACTAGAAAGAAAGAAAAGTTTTTTTTTGCGAAGTACTCAGCAGTTTCATCAGCATGGTATCAAACATATGGCGAATTATACCAAACATATGATACTCCTGGCGGACTTCAGGGAGACTCCAGTATAGGCAGAACCACAGGGTCGGCGGATAAACAATCCAGACAATGGTCAGTAATTGAAATTACCGTATAATAAAAAAAACAATCCAGAACACGTGAAGTGCAAACATATGAACTCCAACACAACCTAGTAAGTAGTGATGGAGATGTACCTTGTATCATATAGAGACAGAACGACTATATTCCTTCTACTTTGTCTGCTTAGGCCAACCAATATCTCCGCCGTTATCAGCACCCCCGGCTCAGCGGATTTGTGTTGCACACGGACAAGCGGTGTAACGGAATTTTTCGAAGAACAGGCTGCGATGACCTCGGACGTTGCTCCTTTGAAGACCGCTCGGTTCCTAATCTCCTTAACCATCGTCATTTAGTCCAGGGCAGGCCAAGGTGGAGAATGGACGTCGACTCTCATCGATTTCGTTGTCGTTATGCACGGCTGGAAACTCCCAGCACGATTCTCCCAGATTTGAGAGCCGATTTATGCCAAGTGTTGGTCGCGGTTCGTTGCGGGACAGGAAGAGTGTGCAGGAAGACGTGACCGATGATTAATGACCGGAGGCCGGAACACATTCATGCAAAAGCATATCGGTGAGTTGCTATGATTACGTGCGACCGTTTCTTGCGTGGCGCTGGTGGAGGTAAACGGAGTACGGAATGAAAGGTTAGCATGGTATAAGAGATGCAAATCACTTCTTGTCTGGACGATCACAAACAATGGTGTCGACATTACAATCTGTACGAAAAAAAATCGTCGAACAGCAACATGAACGAGATCCGACGACTTACGTGTGCACAACCCTATGGTGTTTTAGCACCCACGGATTGACAAATAGTGTTGTTGGCAATACTGCGCCATAGTGTGAGGATCAGGTCCAGAACGACTTGTTGCGAAATAAGACATAAGGCTATCAAGCTAAGTCTATTTATTTATAGATTACCTGTAGTACGACCGTATACGGCCGTACAAATACGGCAACATACGGGACCTTTATGCCCGTACCCCCGTACCGTCAACTCAAGGCCTAAACAGCCAACGGTATGGGTATCGTGGCCATATTACGGCCCAATAAACTCCCGTCGTACAGCGTACGGCGAACAGCCCTATTCGCGTCTGCTTGTACCTTATCACCACAACTTCAGCACAAACCCATTGCTCTTCGAGTCTTCAGCACATCTTTCAAAATCATCCTCTGTGCACCCTTGAATCTTACTTCAATGTTCATCGATGTTCAATTCCTCATCAAACGTATGCACTGTTCTTTTGGCATGGTTTTCGAGTGAACCTGTATATTTTGACTCCAGCACAGCTGCACCACTTAGCTATGCGGTGGAATAGACACCCAAAGCACGACTGAGATGACTCCATCCACGTGGGATACTAGTACTTACTTTGTCCTAAGAATTCAACTCCCGAACTTTTAGTGCAAGTACCTGCACCTGCACAATGATAGTAATAGGTTGATTGTTTTGCTTTTATTGAGACGATGTTATTGTTCGTGCAACGATGGACTTGTTTTTACTTTGATTTAGTTTATGTGGATGGGCTGCTGACTCGCTGATGTTGTTTAGATCATGGCCGGTCATGCCCGCCGCATGCCCGGTGCACCATGGACGTCGGAGGACACAATGGCGAAGCTGAGTGTCCTCGACACTAGCCCCTTCTTCTTTCTGAACGATCTTCAAAGACATGCACGTACACGTACTTCGAGAATCGATTTCGGCTGAATAAACCGGTTTTCTCGCGCATTCATGCAAAGACGGATGCAAGGCGAGTAACATGACCGTCTTGTGTCAATGCCACAGAATTCATGCTGATGTTATTCAAGAGTCTGATCGAGGCAGCAGGGATATTAATTTTGTACAGAAGTAAGTGCATTTATCAACTCCGCGACGATCTGCATATCGTGCGATCAACCACTGTACCAACGCGAAAACATAACCACGACTCACTGTCGCGACATGCTCAGCCTGCTAAGCTCGTCAGGAAAGAATTACTTTTGGCAGTACTTGTAGTCTTCCATGAGAGGCTATTGGTACAAGGCGCAAAGGGTGAGTCGAATCTCGAATGCAAAACGGACAACTCATACTCACACCCGTCTTACAAGTAAGACCCCAGCAACAGCCAAATGAGTTGCTGTTGTCGCAAACGAAGTTTTTATCCAGGCAATCCCAGTAAGGTGAGCCAGCAGACTCAGCACTGACAGTGATAGATGTTATCAAAGCAGCAGCAACGGCGAGGAGGAATGAGAAATGCATGGCTTGTGCTAGGTAATATGGGATGCGCCGAGGGGGATCTCGAATAATAGTTCTGATACTGACAGTAGGAGGATGGCTTGCCTTTTTTATATCTAAGAGATAGTGTTTTTTGGGAGATACTCGGCAGTTTCATCAGCATGGTCGTGCTTGGCGGACTTCGGGGAAACTTCAGGGGGACTCGAGTACAGGCAGAACCACAGGGTCGGCGGATCTATTGGCTGCTTAGACTAACTTGAACATCGGAAATAACTCGATTTTCAGACGGGCATAAACGGTCGGTTGTGATGACTATATCGGGTCTCCGCCGGTACCAGCACCCTGGTTCACCGGATTTGTGTTGCACATCGGGCAAGCGACACGATGGAACCTTTGAAGAATAGACTGAGATCACCTCAGACGCCTTCTCCTTTGAAGACGGCTCTGTTAAAGTCAGAGCTCTGGCATGAATACCATGTTCATTTTCCTATTCTTCTTGACCGTCGCCGCCTATTTCAGACGAGGCAAAGGTGGAGAATGGGCATCGACTCTAATCAGTATCGCTGCCGCTATGCACAGCCCAGAACTCCCAGGGCGGTTCTCTATTTGAGACCCAGGATAGGATTGCAGGGTAGGGTGTGTACTAGAGCGTCAGGTCTTTCTTATTTCATACTGTCATACTAGACGGGGTAGTCAGGACTCACTACAACATTGTTCTCGTTACTTTTTGGCTGCGTCAACAATCATGGCGGCTGAACATTATTGCGGTGCTAAATTTCGGTGAGATCACTCTGGTCATGCGTTAAGAATTATGCGAAATGTGCCGTGGTCGTCGCAATGAGAGGCTGCGATTTGCTCGCGTCCGGCGCGCGGTCGCGTCACCGATTAGCTACGGGGCTTGAGCCATGAGCCAGATCCGGAAGTCGGGGACTGACGCTCTGTGAATACCATGTAGCACCGTGCTTACTGTTGCTTCAGGAAGCGGCGGATTCGTGATTATCTCCCCTACACGGATCTGATTTTTTCTGGGACGATGTTGCATGATGTCATATGCATCCAGCCAAGAGTAGTCAGGACCCTGAAAATCACCATATCTCGCACTTGTGGGGCATTTTAGCACAACGCCAACTGATAACCTTCTAAACATACACGGTATATAATAGCCCAAGATAGCGCACCTAGGATGTTTCGAGTCAGCATGACTTATCAAGCACACTTATAACGCAAGCTACATACACTGAGACAGAGAAAAGTCATGGGGGACCCGCGTTGCCTCTGTAGCGAATTTATTGAAATTCATCTCTGCTCACCCAGACCAACTGGACCTGCAAAAACTTTCTCGGCGAGACGGCTGCTCCGATAATCGCACCAACCTACCTCTTTTCCGAATGTCGTACATCACCGCAGCAGAGGAAGCAACCGCGAAATCGTAGCCAAGGTTAGATTCAGACACATCATCAGCATCTGGTTGGCTCTCCACGAACCTACAAAATAGCTGTCAATACGATATGAACTAACGGACGGCCACCAACTGGGATTTTTTTGAGAGGTCATAGTTAGAAGATGGGTGTGAGGCGAGCGGTGAAGTTGTACCAATATTGGAGACTGTTATTAGATTCCAGCTTGAAAATCCTGGAGCAGTTAACTGCACGTTAAAAATCCTGAGGCACCTGTTGTCGAAGTTCGTGAGCACCTTTAGATTGTCTTAGCATCGCGGCTGCCACAAGGTGGCTGGTTCGCCAAGCGTAGTTTACAATGAAG
>NW_024538353.1:0-9174 GCF_016628075.1 Suillus paluster
GCTGGGACCGATGGCAAACCCTTTATGGGCTAGCCATGACTCAAGGATGCAACCGACTACTTCGAGTGCACCAGCCTGGACGATGCGACTCCGGATTGGCTCGCTGCCTCTTATACCGATGTTAACGATACTCTGCAGCGCCAAGCTGAATCGATATGCGGCGTGCTTGTCGTAATTTGGGGGGTTCATTGTTGGGATGAGCTTTGCAGGACGGGAATTTGGAGGAGAAAGACCATAGATGTAACCAGGGTTGTCTGGTGGGGGAGGACACAAGCAGTAATCATAAAGAATGCGCATAAGACGCTCGATCGCGCCGTCCATTGTCATTATCTCGCGTATTCGAGCTGAAGTAGAGGTTAGATATGTGAGATGGTGTAGGGAAGTGAATAGCGGGAGTGGCGAAGATGTATCGAGACCTAACAAAATAAATTTATATAAAAAATCAAGATTAATAGATAAAATAACGAACCTCGTCTATCGTAGCATTGGGAGGTGATGCAAACGCAAGCCCTATTCTGTGCGGGAAAAGCATGATTTGATTCGCGCATGTCGTGCGAGTCGACGACGACGAAGTAAGTCGTGAATGTTGTTGAAAGATATTGATCGGAACAATTGATGAATAATTTGTTCGTGCTCGCTGTTGTTGACGATGAGCTCGAGGGGATAGAAAAGAAAGGAAGATGGGGTGGGGTTTGTGGTTGCACAGGCGAGATGACTGAGACCGTTCCTTGTTTGTATTTGTTGTCCTTGTGGCCACATCATCAAATCACTGAATCTGATATTTGAATCAGTACTTCTAATCCACACCAAAGGTATGAATCATAAATATTTCACGCAGTGACGCTCATCAACCCAGTCCAAGGGCTCGAGTCACACGTTGACGCCGTCTTTTTCAAATCTCGCTGAGTTCATTCGTACACATTTAACGTTTCACACAATGATGAACGAATCCATTTCATTAAGCAACGGGTATCCCCTATAAGATGATTATAAATAATGTTATGAAACACTGGACTTCATCGGCGCTCGCCTCGTTATGGCGCGTCGCACAAGCAGGTTGCGAATGTTCGAACGCCAACGCATTCTCCTTCTGTTTAAGCCGAACGGCAGACTTCTTCGTCTCATCGTGGCTCATCGAAGACGCAAATTGCGAACGGAAAAACACTTTACCTAACCCCATGACACGCAAAATGACACGAATGTCTCTGCGAGTAAATCTGCGAAGTGAATCCGATAATCGAGCGCCCCCAAAAGATATAAAGGCTGCACTCCCGGCATCAATTCTATACTCAACAACCAAAGCAACACTCCAATAGAACCGCCATGAAGCTCGCTGTGTCTTTTGTTTTTGCTGCCCTCGCTTTGCTACAGGTGACAACGGCAGCGCCTGCTGTCGACAAGCGCATCACGAATCAGTTGGAATGTATGTCCCGACGCACCTGTAGCATCCTCACCTTGTCTAACTATGCATCCAGATCTCGCTGGCGAGGGCTCAATTGATATCTCAGGTAATTCTTCAGTGCTACCCTCATTTTTGCTTGGACAATTTATCTGGTTGACAATATAGACGTCGAGAAGCGGTTTGATGCCACCACGAGCGGTCATTCCAGTGGAATTGGGCGCCGAGATGTTATTGCCGAAAACTCCTCTGATGTCGAAGGTAATTCTTCAGCGCTAGCCTCATTTTTTCATGGACTGTTCACCTGAATGACAACATAGACCACAAGAAGCACAAGAAACCGAAGCACGGGCACCCTCCCGCTATTGGGGAGCGAGCTGTTGTTGCCGAGGACTCCTCTGATGTTGACGGTAATTCTTCAGCTTCAGCTTCGTTTTTGCGTGGACCATTCACCTGAATGACAATATAGACCACAAGAAGCACAAGAAACCGAAGCACCCCCCTCCCGCTCATGGGCCGCGAGATGTTGCTGCTGAGGACTCCTCTGATGTTGATGGTAATTCTTCAGCGCCAGCCTCGTTTTTGCATGGCCCATTCACCTGAATGACAACGTAGACCACAAGAAGCACAAGAAACCGAAGCACCCCCCTCATGAGCAGCGAGATGTTGCTGCTGAGGACTCCTCTGATGTCGATGGTAATTCTTCAGCGCTAGCCTCGGTTTTGCATGGCCCATTCACCTGAATGACAACATAGACCACAAGAAGCACAAGAAACCGAAGCACCCCCCTCATGAGCAGCGAGATGTTGCTGCTGAGGACTCCTCTGATGTCGATGGTAATTCTTCAGCGCCAGCCTCGTCTTTGTATGGGCCATTCACCTGAATCACAACACAGACACCAAGAAGCACAAGAAACCGAAGCACCCCCCTCATGAGCAGCGAGATGTTGTTGCTGAGGACTCCTCTGATGTCGATGGTAATTCTTCAGCTTCAGCCTCGTTTTTGCATGGCCCATTCACCTGAATGACAACTTAGACCACAAGAAGCACAAGAAACCGAAGCACCCCCCTCCCGCTCATGAGCAGCGAGATGTTGTTGCTGAGGACTCTTCTGATGTCGATGGTAATTCTTCAGCGCCAACCTCGTTTTTGCATGGCCAATTCACCTGAATGACAACATAGACCACAAGAAGCACAAGAAACCGAAGCACCCTCCTCCCGCTCATGGGCAGCGAGATGTTGCTGCTGAGGACTCCTCTGATGTCGAAGGTAATTCTTCAGCGCTAGCCTCGTTTTTGCATGGACCATTTACCTGAATGATGACATAGATGGCAAGAAGCACCCGAAGCACCCAGGTCATGGGCACATTCCTGATGTCCCTGCTTAAATCACCGGAGTGCTCGAGCTAGCTTAACGAATATAAGAGTCCAGACCTAAGGTTACGAGTCTCGGACGTGTCTTGGCTAGATTGACTTAGATGATTTGATTCACCGTTAATCACAAGCCTTTACATGCCGTTCGCTTCTTGCCGTGCCGCCAACTTACTAGGCCTCAAGACTTAATTATGTGGACCGTCTTACTTTCAAAGCCCGAGGACAGACAAGACCGTTGGTTCTACTGCTCAGATGCGCGTGAGCATCAAACCTCAAACATGAGGCCGTTATCATCATTGTGCCGCGGTCCCTTTTTGAACCTCCTCGCATCTCACTTATTATGACTGCCTTCATCAAGTAGAAGGCTTAAAATCTCGAGTTACCCGGCTTAAGTTGAACTCGCCTCGACAGCAACCCCAGGATCAATTTCGAGTCCGACGAGTTACAATAATTTGGGGCGTGACATTCCTCGCGCAACGCGCCCCATTTCAAGTTAGCCTGAGTCCCTTTGCTTGATGGTACTTTTTGCGTACGCAATGCTTGAAAAATGCAGCAGCGGTTCTAGTAAGTACCGACCGACATTTAAAACGGCCAATAGTTGAGAGTGGTGGTAAGATGGTTCTCTCTCTTCTTACCCACCTGGCACTCGCCTTCCTCTCGCTGTGTGCGAATGCTTCGCCTTGTCACGGCCGTCAGACAACATCGAGCACGGTGCTCTCCAGCTCGCCATTATAATCAATTCGTAGGGGATCATGAATGTCGCCGCTGCAGATCGAGCTTTATTACAGGATCACAGCAACTTTTCCATCAATGCAGCCAACACTGCCATGGTGTACACCGCCGAAGTTGGCGTGGGCTACGTGGCAGTATACTGTAAGCTGCTTGTGCTCCACTTTAGTGGACAGATTAATAATATGTTCCATCTAGACACTCCTTGTAGATACTGGAAACTCAAACACCTGGATCTGGGCCAGCAAGCCTCAGACCAAGACAAGTACAAGTCAACATACAGGCAATCAATTCGAGTATATTTTATAGGCTCTATGTAGTGTGGTATTCACAAGGGCGATTGCTTCTGGAGTGTTTCAATCAGTCGTCAAGATATGATATTCATCACCGAATCAGTACTTTTAACCCAAACCAAAGTCCTGGTCACACGTAAATACTACTATAAAATCATAAATGTTTCACGCAGTAACGCTACCAAGTACGATCAACGTAGATCACTGACCAATCCAGTCCCAGGGTTCTATTCGCACGTTGACGTAGATCCAGCAGCCATCCTCCTATAAGATGATTACATATAATAATATTCCTGGGTATAGTCCCCGTACTCAAATCCATTCCTACATGATAACGCACTTGTCCTTCCTCTTCTTACTCTTTCTACTCGCCCCATCCTCATTCTTCCGTTTCCTCTCCTCCTCTTCCCGCTCTTGTACCCGCCGAATTTCCTGCTGCCCTCTGCCGCCGCATATATATCTCATGTGATCGCCCGTCTTCTTCCGCTTGCAGCTGTCGTGCTAATGCCGCGCTGTACACTCGCGTGTCAGCACCCCATATCGGAAAAGGTTTAAAAATATCTTACTCTGGGTTTGCTTCCATCTCTAGAGCCTGCAATGCGCTTTCTGCCGTGTGGTCCAGCAAAATCGCCTCCCACGGGCGTCGATCTAACGAAATCCGAGTCCACAAACGTCGAGCCAACCCCATCGACGTCTTCCAGACGCTCCCACACCACCGATGGCTCTTGCAGGAACACATGATCTGTGACCAAACTGTAAAGCGACGAGTCCTCCCCCTCTCGTTTGTGCAGCACAGAAAGATGCGAGTTTCGGAACAGCGCGACAAGCGACCCAGGCTGCAGCACAGACGCAAGTTGAAACAGTCCATGATACGTCAATTGAGACTTAGTACTATCCAAGAACGCCTGTGACACCAGCGCTATAAATCCAATCAGCGATGAAAACCACCTTAATAAACAAGCCATACCATGTTCGATCTTCTCTTTATCCTTCTCCGAATAACTATCGCATGGGCTAGTATGGCTTGCATAGCCACTCGGCCCACCTCCCGCTCCACTACTACCCTCCGCTTGACTACTACCCCCCGCATCCCCACCCCACACATCCGCAGTCTGAGTTAACAACTGACCCTTCGTAACATGATCCGCGTCCGCAATAAGCGTCACTGCAGTATCATAATCACGCACATGCTTCATCACCCTATACTCCTCACTCTCAGGGTCAACAAGCCACCCATGCACTAGCTCAATCCCCGCTTGCTCGAACAACTTCAATTCCCCACCTTCTCCTGCAGGACGGAAAGACGTAGGGCCTGTGAAGAGCGGGTTGAGGTCGAGGCCCTCTGACATAATAATATTATCAGCAGTGCACAAAACACGAGTAGAAGTAGAAGGAAGGAAGGAAGGGATGCGTACTTGTGGTACTAGGCATGATCGAGAGCGCAGCAGAGACGTCAATGTCCGGACAGCTCATGAGGAGATACTCCCCTACGAGCTGCGCAAGGAACTCATACGACACCGTCCCGCGTTCATAGGGCAGGATCTCAATCTGTCCTCGCAGGAGCAGGATATTGCCTACATATCATATCAACGCGTGATCTCACCGTCTTAGAGCAGCGTACTCACATATAGCAATGAACGAGCACGGTCTGAAAGTGACAAATTCAATAAGTGTGGTGTGGTGCATTGAGGCTGGCACATGCCGCAGAACAATAATATTACAAGACACGCACCCATTGAAATTCTGTGTAATGATCTTTAATTTTCGCTTTGACTCCGTGCTTCCAAACGCGATCTCCTTGAGGTACCAGACGTCTGCTTTTGATGCATGGAGGGTATCGGAGACGCGTTCTGTCATGAAAGTGAATTCAGCTGCGGTTGGGTTAGTGACCAAGATCAATCGAAGCAAGAACGCCAGGACAGGCACGGTGGCGGTGCACCGCAGGTACGCATTAGGTTGGTTCACACACAGTCGCACCTGCTCGTCGTCGTCTTTCACGCTCCTTGACGTCGACGCTTGAAGCTTGTGGGAAGGACTCGATCGCGACTACACGATCCTAGAACTACAAGTATCTCAAAATGAACTCGTTTGCATCTGTCGATTCTTATTCCTTATAAGACCCAAACGGTGATAGCGAATTCAAATCTTCGCTTCAACTGATAATCACCAGGGCATCTGATCGACGAGGGAAAGAAAATGACGATTGTGTACGTGGAACGTCACTTTGGTTATCACGTTAACGTTCATGGTGACATTGTTTCCATAGAATCATACTATCCACAATCAAGATGGAGGGGGAGAGCACCGTTAGAATTGGGCGATACACTGATGGACAGGTGGACTGATCAATGTGTGATTGATGGCACAGAAGGTTGATTAGTGATTCTATTTCATTAATCACACATGAACATGGGGAGGCTTCAAATCCATCCCTTGGTTCACCCTCGTCTGCTTTCATGTCAACACTTGAAGCTTTTGGAAAGGACTTGGTCGTATTTATGAAACGGCTCCTTGTGCTACAAGCATCTCAGAAAGCAACTCGTTTGCATCGGTGATCATGACTTTTATTGACTCTTATTGCTCACACTCAGATCTGCTCGTCCGGCAGGACGAGCAGATCACATCGGGGGCGATGGCGAGTTAAAATTATTGCTTTAACTGATGATCACTAGGGCGTCTCATCGACGAGGGAAAGGAAAGGAAATGATGATTAGGTACGTGAAACTTTATGTTATCGATGTTCATGCTCAAACTGTCCTATAGAACCATCATGTCCAGAATCAAGATGGAGGCGAGAAAGCACCAATCTAAATCCAACACTACGGATGTGAACAATGTGTGATTGACGAAAGTTTCTCGACCTGTTGGAAAGTCGAAGAGGTTGAGAATACTTACGTCAATCACACATGGGGCTATGAGGGGGCTTGTATATCCTTCCACGGTTGTGTGGTGTCTGAAGGTATCACTCGTTTACGCAACCGTTGGTCAATACCATGGGAATAAAGCCATGAAAGGATCAAACACCACAGTGCTCTGTAAGGAAGTCACTAGGAGATATCAAACTATGAGTGCGATGCTGACCACTTGGACGACCCACGCAGTAGGGGCAGGATCTCGATCTGTCGCAGGAGCAGGATATATTACCCATTGTACATATTCATATCATATCAACGCGATCTCAGCGTCTTGAAGCAGCCTCACATATAGCGATGAACGGACAGTCTGACCACGACGAATTCAATAAGTGTATTAAATGTGTGGTGGTGTCTGGCGTTGGGCCTAGAATACATACCGCGCGGCCCAATGATTATTAGAACACGCACCCATGAAATTCTGTGAGATGATCTCTAATTTCCTCGACCGACGTTAGAAGCTTTTCTCGAGCACTGAAGCGACCCCACCTTCCGAGGCTTGACTAGAAGACGGCACTTTCCGGACCGCCTAAAAACACTCGAAAATTCGAAATGGCACACGGTTTGTTCTTCGTTTTAGATGCGACATTGCCACAGCAAATATTCTGCAGAGTTCCGCAACTTTGAGCAACAGAACTTTGAGCACAGTGGTGATAGCGAGCTTCAGTCGGTTGCTCTTCCAGCTAGGGCATCTGATCGAAACGAGAGCAAAGAAAGGTCGATTGTACATGGAACATTCATTGCGGTGGTGTTGCGGTGAGCACCAACACGATATGCTATCTATCACTGCATGGTTCTACAGCGATCATTAGCAGTGCTGATGGAAACGGGTCAAGAGACCTCTTGCTAATGCCATAGAGCTTGATATTCCATCCGCGGTGCTCTGAGGGTAGCGTTAGGACCGCATTATTTTCACCGGACCTACTCCATCCGATAATGAACGACGCGAAATATCGCCCCCCATTCCTGGGCGTCATGCGGAGATAGTAGATGAGAGGGATGATATAATCGATAATTTCATTCAATCGGACATTCAGAGCAACAAGGAATAGTCTCCATGCATGTCGATCATCAATTACTCACGGAGGTCCAAAGCGCGTGTTGCGGACTTATATCTACGTCGAGAGTAAGGTCGAGGAACAATCACACTGCCAGTGGGATGGCGTGCCAAACTCCATCCGGATTCCGGCGCTCCAAGTGATTTAGAACGAGACCTATTGGCTTACTTCCTCCCCAGGCGCGCAATAGCCATCCGTAAACACGTATTTTGGTTGTGCCGACTCTGGGCGGGTTCGTCGGGCAATCATCCTCGCAACCGCCATTGATGAGGCCCTCTATTTGGACGCGAGCAAAGGGGCAGATGGCTGTTATCCTCGCCATCGCATTCCTAAATTGGAGCGCCTCCCTGAGCTGGGTCTTTTGGGTTCAAGTATGTCCACTTCCTGCTGCCTGACAGGACGTGATGACGCTCATTATGCTCCGTTCCAGTTGTACTGTCAGAACTGTCTCTTGCTCACGCCTGCGAAACTATGATCCGGTTCATTCCAATGTTCATTGTCGGCTGTTTGTGCAACTTTTCATTGCAATGCTCATTGCCAGATTGCCCTTGGTCATCTTTGCAGGTATGGTCCTTTGCAAGGAATATTGTCACGTGAGGCTGACACGTCGTCCAGTCAGCGGAACGCTACTGACAGCATTTGCCGGCATTTTGTTTGCGCTGATTGACCCGTCCGCAACGTACTGGGCCTTTGGATTCCCATCCGCGGTTCTCGTTGTGTTTGGCTGCGATTTTGTGTACGCCTCTGGTACGATTTTCATCGCCAAAATCGCGCTTCACCATGAGCAAAGTGTTGCCGGAGCGCTATTCCAAACTATGACACAGGTCGGTACTGGTAGAGCAACTAACGTTGTTATGTTCTAAAGTCGATTTCTTTGGGATAGCTCGGCACTGCATTCGGTGTTGCTATATCCACGATCGTGTTCAACACTGGTTAAAAAGCAGTCTGCTGACCTTGGCGTTACTGTCAATTCCGCTGAGCACTGCGAATTCGTTTTGCGTTGAAAGTGTCTTGCCGACCATCTGTCTCTGTAGCTGCGCTGCTGGCAGCGCTTTTCCTCTGGAATATGGGGATTGTTGGAGACGAGAAAATTATCAGGCATACTGACTCTGATCAGATCAAGACGGTGCTGCCTGGGTCGGATGACTCCAAGATACCCGCCATATCCGCCTAAACAGATATCATAATCTAGCCAGGAACACCTCATGCCATCATGGACCCTCATGCATGCACCCACCTCCGCACTCGTTTAATCATACCACCGTTTCCGAATCGAACCCAAATTCACCATTAGTCATTGTCCTCCGCCACAAATTCTGTACGTAGGCACATTATCACGCCCGTTATCGCTTGGACTCTAGCATTGCATTTTTCTGTCATTCCTTGCTTATCCGACGAGTAAACAACTTGT
>NW_024538354.1:0-9137 GCF_016628075.1 Suillus paluster
TTACCTGAGTTCCCATAATCAGCGTAAATACTGTCCGAGGTAATGAAGCGTGAGCGCTGAGCTTTCATTATCACTGCCTTTTGGCGTAACGGTTAAGGGATGACGGTCTCGACTACTTACATAATCCTCTCGGAACTTTGTACATAGGGCCAACCCCAATTGAAGCGCGTCGAGTTGCTTCAAGTGTGCCGATGCAGCAGTACACACGTATAACGATTGTTCTGGTTTCTAGTAGTAGTATTAGTATAACCAAAAAGTCAGACTGCGGGATCATACCACCGATCACTAATCAGAGTGAGTCACGCTTTTCGCAGGGATTGTTGTGATAGGTGCGACGTTCATTAGCTACGCATGTCCGCTAACACCTTGTACCGCCCCACCCGAAAGGCGGTGTTTTTGAGTTTCGGAGTACTATTTAAACCGCGGTGGCTAGGTACACTAATGTTCATTAAACTTCGGTTTAAACTTTGGAAACTTCGTTGTTCTTACAGAGGTGCTTTACTTCCGCAGACGGAGATACAACTAAGCCATGGCGTGGTATGTAGCGGAACAAGTGAACACTGTTTTGCTGCTCCGCCTACTTCGAGCATGCTCTATCGAAACCGAACATGATGAAGCCGCTTCGTATGGAGGTTCGGCACCGAGCGCAACTTACCGCAACAGTCTTGAATCTTCTTGGTCCCTCTCTCGAAGACCTCTTTCTGCAACTGCAAGTTCACCCTTAAGATCGTTATACACCTCCCCAATACTTCCCGACATTGCTCCTCTGTCTCTCGGTATCTAGAATCGTTGGTGCTCTCATGACCACCACCCTCATCAAGCACAACACCCGTTCCCACTAAAAAGTCCCTCATAGACGGGCTGATCTTCGAGGTGTCCTGAGAACTTTCTGAGCCCACTCGTTTTCAGTACCTGCGAAACACCGCACTCCCAGACCAACCCCCCTTAGTATGCACACCCAATAGCTGTGTACACAACCTATCCTTGTTTGCCTTAATGTTGACTTACACCGCAGTTACGCTCCATAAATTACGATACATATACATAAGATAGGATTAATTAATATGAACCAATATAATATAGGGAATTGTGTGCAAGTAAACCGAATCCTGTGTAGTTGCGTCTGATAAGTGTGAGATGAAGTAGAACATGTCCCTCAAGGGCGATTGCAACTGTATAAACGATACGGAGACCGTAATATCGTAAGAATGAGACGGCGAATGATGGCGCCTATACCTCGGCGTCATGAATCGACCATAACGCGCGAGGTACATACAACTCGTGTATGAATAAGGAATTGCCAACGTCCGCATGCGGAGTCGGAAACAATGATTGATGATCCGACCAAGCAGGTAGCCGGTGCGTGCGAGGGGGTTCCAGCCCAAAAGCCCGTAGGAAAGGCGGAGCTAGTGACGAGTAGTGAGGTTCGACAACGTCAAGACGCTGCGACCAAAAATAATAAAAACAGAGAATCGCGCCCAGCTGAGAGAGGCTTAGCTAGATATAGAAAGAGTGTCTGAGTTTGGGATGATGAACTTCCAGGAGGGTTGAACACTAACCTATCATGTAACTCATGCGACAAACCATCCACCACATCGCAAAGGATAGGTGGACATGGTCATAGAAACGGCTAAGCATTGCTACCTGGAATAGTAATGAAGCCGGCTTGAGAGCAACTCGGGTGCTGCTGACGATGCTTGGCGGCGCAGTCATTTCGGGCCACCGTAATGCCACAGACCAGCATTTGATTCGGATACCGATGTGTGTAATGACATGCCGCCCAAAGCTCTGGATCTTCAGCTGTTTCTCACAGAGACCATGAGGTGTAGCCCATAGGCAACGGCAGGATTCCTTGTTGTCGACCCCAATGCGATGGTGTTCGCGCAGATGGGCAAGAACATCTTTAGGTGTAGCCTGAAGCTCATGGTTGCAAAGCCTTCCTTCGTTGTCCCACTGACAAAAATAGGTACTATGGTACTCATGAGGGTGGTATGGGTGGAAGCGACCACTGCGGTTACGCGGAGGAACAGGAGGCCGTGGATAATCGCAGACGTTGCGGAAATTTTCAAGCAAATTATCCTGCATCGCGAGAATGGGGGAGGGGGCGGAAGATCGAGAGACGTCCATCTGGTTGTTCATCAGCGAGTAAGCGTAAGGAGAATCTAAATGAAAGCGCCACTAAGTAAGATGGGTGTTCATGATAATGATGGATATTCTCACCATGACACCACTGGTAAATGAGGGGATGTCTGGGCTGTGGCGCATGTAGTACACGAGTATGCCATGCGGAATCATCAGCCACAGTCCTGTTTTGACACAAGAACCAAGTTGTCACTAGCTAATCGTAAAATTATAAAGAATGAACGCACTTCTCGAAAGACGGAGTGGCTAGTAAATAATCATCCAATGGTATATTTGTGTTACTGTTGATTCTCGTCAAATAATATAAGGGGCGTTCAGAATAAGTGCACCTTTCATCGCTGAGCGCCATAGGCACAAGATCAAAGTACGAACCTGCAGGCTGGTGGGCAGAGACTGATATATTGAGTGCATCATCGTCAAAAAGAAAAAGAGAAGAAGCCATGAATACAGCTGAGCAAGCGTTGTGCTGTTAAGGGGAGGGACGGTGGTTGTTCACTTGTTTTCCAGACGGTCAGCAGGTACCTACAAATTTATCATTACTAAAATCTTTGCAATGCCAAGTGCGCGCACAGCACCGGAATAGGAGCCAGGCCAGAATATTAACGTGGAAAGCAGACATAGAATGTTGGCGTGATGAATGTAGACATCGTTGGCAAAGGTGAAGTAAAGATACCGGCCAACATGAAGATCTTGCCACCGATAGTTATTTTCCCTAGAAGCTGCAACGGAGATTATCCTCATAAACAAAAACATATTTTTGAGGATGACCACCTTGGATTCTGGCATGACACTGCCCAAGTCCCACAAGACGTATAGGGCCATATCGCGGCAGCCTCCTGGAGGCTGGCCAACTGAGAGAGCGATGGCAATGTCCTGGATTCAAGAAAGGCATGATGAAGTCCTGATGGAGTCGCTGTTGCAGATCGAGCCAATATTAAGTTACATCCGGAACCGCCTGCATTGCGTCAAACGTCGTGACGTTTCAAAAAGGGAGTACGAGGATCTATGTAGCCTCCGTCGCCTGCGGCTTTGTCGTATTTGCCTTGCACAAACCTCGCCCGTCTGTGGAAGTGATATTAATCAGTGCGATGTGCAAAAAGGTTGCTAAATCATAATGGTGGTAGCTCAAGCTCTCAAGAGTCAAGACCAGACGATCTTAGGCTGGGACCACCACCGGGATCTTCCGAGGTTCCAGCTGTACGATAGTATCGTATCATAGTGAGAATAATAACCGGCGATAGAGCGGTAAAGTTCCCGGAAAACAGAACTTGGCAGAGTCAAACCGCGGAAGTAAGTAATGGATGTACTTGAGACAATCAATATGCGACATATGGTAGATGGGCCAACCCACTTTACTTGAAGCACATCAGATGGCTGAGCGCGGCCGGTGTCTTCAAGTACACGTAATGAACCAACTTTGAATTACCGGTATTCGTTCCTTCTCCCAAAATACCTTTTATATGGTACATACCTCGGACTCCGACAATATTTTGTTTTGAGTTCCTTCAAGTTGGCATCGAGGCTCGTTTAATTTGTGATCAAAATATGTTGATATCTGATACTACGAGAAGGGCCACTTCAAACGCGGCAGAATGTCCTGAGCGACAGTTGACGCCGGCTGAAGAAGTCACCACAGGTACTGTAAGAGAAACTCTTTGCATGGATCCCCAGGGACTCCCCCTTGTGACTGGCAACCTCTAACTTACTAAAGCTCTCTCCGTGCGTCTGCCATGTCGCCGCACCTCGCACCCGTGCTAACATCATGATCGTGCGTGTTCTGTGTTCAACACTACGTCCCACAATCCAGCTGATCGCACTGTGCCGGATTGTGTGATTGTGTGGGTTGCGGCTTGTCAATCATAGTTCTGAGAGGAGTCAAAGTCAAAGTCACCGGTCCTAGCCGACATACTCACCTACATACTGGTGGCCACTGATATCGCCTCTATCAAATTCATATACTGACTCCGGAAAATCTGATTCGTGTATGTGAGCAGCTTTACACGAGCATGTTAGAACAGCTCTCATCCATGTGTTAGAGCGGAAACAGGCAAGAGGAAATCAGGGATAGGGAGATTTCAGGCAGTTATACCTTGACTTTGGTTGTCGCACTGTGAGCGGTCATATCTCGGTCGTATCAGATCCCTGCTCATGATGCGGTTATGAGGGCCATCATGCCTACAGCAAACAATATATTGTTATCCTCGAATCCTTTCGTGCCGCATCACTGCCGCGTTGTAAGCGGTGCTTCGAAGCTGGTCTGTGAAGTATGGTATCCGAAGGCAATTGTATCGTTGTAAAAATAGCAAGCACCGGTCTGCCCCCAACAGCATATGCCGAAGTTCCCTGGCTGTACTTAAGGTCACTTGTGAGCGGTGATTATTCTTTAGAGATCCATTTTTCGCTCACCGAGTGCCAAGTAGATCTAGAGAGCCCAGCCCTGCCGACTAGCGCTCATTCTAGCGCCTGCCTACTCGGCGCATCTTCGATCCATCGTTGAACTTACTTTTTTGAGTTCGACCTCGGTCATCTAATGCTACAAGTCGTCAGATTAGTAGAGATTGCAGCGCGCTGCCGAGTACTAAATATTAAGTGGGAACGAACCTTCAACATCGACAAAAAGTGTATACCTCCTTTTGTACCCGTCATTGGCGCTCATCTGTATGCGTATCGTGATCCTGGAGGTGCATTTTTTTCCCAACGCATTGAGTACGTCTGACCTATTCCCGCTTCGTCTAGCGCCACTTATCACTTTATAATAATCATCCTTTACATTCACCCTCCTGCAGACTCTCGCGTTGCACAAGGCATCGAAAATTCCCAGACTGTATCCGCACCAAGTTTCCGGTAGCCTCAATCTCCGTCTCGAATACGTGTTAACGGCATTTACTCAGCGAGGATTTGTCTCCCATGCGGTGATTGGCCTCTACACAGCTGCGGCGCCAAGCGACGAGCTTCTGCACCACTTTTGGTGTTGTCAGTGCGACCTACAAATAACCAATGATTATTTTTGCCCTAACGTCGTGTGGACGTCATTTTCCAAATACCAAACGCCATTTGGACATGATGAACGGGTCGATTGCTGCACGCTCTAATGTAAATGCCAACCTGGCAGGTCGGTACCCTGAGCCAGGGGTAGCCAAAGCTATGAAGAACCCATTATTACCGTGGAAGATACTCCATTTGCTACTGGCTGCCACCATGGTGTTGCATTTGTCCGATAGATTAAATATTTCGGGGGTGCTTCGTGTCTTCAATCCAGCGACACGCTCACTGCTCATGGTCACCGTCTGCTTGCCAATTTTCTGTTGTGATCCGGCTGGGATGATCGCGATCTCAGAGGGGAATAATAATGTCGAAGTAAAAATGGAACGAGTGTTCTGTTGTATACAGCAAGGCGACGCGGGTAAGTTAAGGTTTGAAGCAATGAGGTTTCTCTGCTGTACACACTGCACGGCTGGTCGACCCAGACAAGTTTGATTAGTGTGCTTTACGTTCAGCGTTTGCACTTCGAGCTTCGATATATTATGTTATCAGATAAGATGCAATAACCGAACTTGCAAACGTGGCATTTCAGAAATTTATTGGTTCCGCTCAGTTAGCCAGTTGGTGTTGCGGCTCGTTCAACAAAGTGGGTCACCATTGCCAAATTTCGTGTAAAGTTCTCGACTGAGCTTCTAGGCGTCACAAGCTACTACCATTCATGAAGTCATGAGCTCTCGAAAAAACGCAAGTTCAAGGCGGGCAACGTGGTTAGCCTTTGGCTTGGTGGCGCTCGCTGCGTTCTCCGCCTCAGCCCAGCCTCAAACTGTCAGTGTTATGGTATTTACACGGTCATGAATGCTAACGTATCCTTTAGGATAGTCTTGAGTCCACCCTATTAGAACGGGAGCAACAGAGTGCCCAAGTCCCAAACGACGTATGCAGGCAGAATCAGGATATCCGCGTGTGTGGATTTAATGCTCATTCTTGTGTAGGCTACCGTGTATTCGGAACCAGAGTTCGACCAGGGTGCAGAAGGTGAGAAGGGTTTCCTTGAGCACACCAGGAATCTAACACGTGTATATCGCGCAGCGACAAGAGCATACAAGTCTGCTCTATTCACACTTTCTAACCTCACCGCACATGCACCATCACATACCCACGACGTATTCTCCCAACCAACCACTACAACGCCCTCTCTTCTCTCCGCGCTTCTTCCTAATCTACAAGGCCAAGGCCCTCTAGGAAGTGCAATTCGCATAGCACTGAAACTTCGTCAACAATTCTTTATTTTCCGTCTGTTTGGTGGACCCAGTGGAAATGCTGCGAGGAGAAAAGATGAGGAGATGCGTGGAAAGGCAATAAAGGTGGTGGATTTACTGCAACATTCTGCTGAGCTAGGGAATCTAGATGCGCTTTTTACGCTTGGTTATATATCTCTGGTAGGCCTTGCTTCCACATCTTCTAAGACTTAGCGCATTAACTTCTGTGTTTAGTTCCCTCCAAGCTCTCATTTTCCGTCCGACCCTAAACTCGCATACGATTCACTGTCGCACCACGCTGCACTGACAGGCAACGCTTCCTCGCAAGCTCTTCTCGCCTTTTTTCATGCCACAGGTTTTGCAGATGTCGTTCCCATCGACCAAGCCCAAGCATTGTTATATTACACATTTGCTGCTCAGGGCGGTGACAAAGGCGCACAAATGGCCCTCGGATATCGATACTGGAGTGGTATCAGCACAATTGAAGACTGCGATCGTGCAGTTGAATGGTATGAGGCTGCCGCAGATGAAGGTGAATAACCGACAATCCCCGAGTTTCCAAAGTTCTTATAAACCATCTTAGCGATGTCAATGTTCCTGTCTGGTCCTCCTGGTGGTCAAACCCTACCGCAGACCGCGACGCGCCTGTCTGACCTAGATGGGGGTGTATTCGGCCCGGGCGCCAGTGTTGCATCCACCGGCTTGAACGTCATTAAGCCCGCAGTCAAGGCTGGCCTAGCACATACCGCTGGTGAGACATGGGACGACGTTCTCGAGTACTACATTGTGGGTTTTCCTCCATAGTGTGTTGCTCGCTGCTCATGTAAGTTCAGTTCAACGCAGACAGAGGAGAAACGGACTTTGCATTCAAGTTAGGGAAGATCTATTACCAGGGTAGCATCTACGCTTCTGCAGGTGGTATCGGTTCTGGCTCAGAAGGGGTTGGACGGGTCCCTCAGGACTTCCATCAAGCTCAGACTTACTTCCTCCAGATTGCGCGGCAGGTCTGGCCTCGTGACCCTCCGAACCCCTTGTTGCATAATGCACCTGGTTATAAGGCGGAAAACATCAAGCAGCCTGGATACGCAGCAAAGAGCGCGGCATATCTTGGGCGGATGTATCTCCGGGGCGAAGGCGTGAAACAAGACTATGCAATGGCCATGATGTGGTTTGAACGAGGGGTCGAGTTCGAGGAAAGAGAGTGCCTCAATCTGTTGGGTATCATGTGGAGAGACGAGCTTGTGCCTGGACGCCAGGACATGAAGACAGCTATCGAATTCTTCAGCAGGGCAGCAGCTCAGGAACTCGCAGAGGCCCATGTCAATCTTGGAAAGTACAACTACTGTAAGTTTATCTTTGTTCAAACATAACGCCAGCATTTTCTCAATAACAAACAGACCGCGGCGAGTTCAAACTCGCTGTCACGTACTTCGAAACTGCAGTCCGTTTTGGCTCAACGTTTGAGGCTCACTTTTACCTTGCAAAGATTCACACCCTGAACATGCGTGCCGCAAATCAAGATTTTGCAGCAGGTTTCTGCGCTTCTGCAGTTTCGTTCTTCAAACTTGTTGCTGAGCGGGGAGTTTGGGATGATGACCTCCTGATAGATGCGGAAGTTGCCTGGTATAGTGGCACCGAACGTGGCAAGGAAGTTGCGATCCTTAAATGGTGGGTTGCGGCGGAGAGAGGGTCTGAGATAGCACAGAATAATCTAGCTTATGTCCTAGACCAAGGTAAGCCCAATGAAAGTCGAGGCCCTAGCAATCTAATCTATTTACAGACCAGAGCATGCTCCGTCTCACACGTTTCGCCCCTATTGAGGCATCCAATGACACCGCTCTCCTCGCCCTCACTCAGTGGACGCGTTCCGCTGCTCAGCGAAATATTGATGCACTGGTTAAGGTCGGTGACTATTACTACCACGGCCTTGGTGTCCCGATGAGCCCGAGGCACTCAGATGGGAAAAAGCGGCCAAGTATTATCAGAGCGCTGCTGACACGCAGGTCAGTGCGCTGGCGATGTGGAATTTGGGCTGGATGTATGAGAATGGTATTGGTGTACCTCAGGTAAGCATTTATACTCTCGGATGTTACTCTGGTCAATGAACACGCTTCACAGGATTTCCATCTTGCAAAGAGGCATTATGATATGGCGGTTGAGACAAATAGCGAGGCATACCTGCCTGTGCTGCTCTCCTTGATGAAGTTGTATGCCCGCAGTCTCTGGTACACTCTTCAGGGTGGCAAGGATGGTCTTAATCTATGGACATATGATGAGGATAAATGTGCGGCACTTCTTGTCATGAGTCCGCAATTTCAGCTGACATGCTGCCAGTATCTGTAGCAGAGAGGACGAGCTTGAAACGAGAAATAGATGGCAACTCCCAAGAAACGCCTCAGAAGGACAGCGGCGCTCAACCTGCCCTCCACAAGGAGGAGAGGGTCGTCGAAGAGTTTGAGGATGATGAGAGTCCATGGTATCCAGGTAAAGCTCGCGACGATTTCCGCAGACGAAGGCAGGGCGAAGCCGCGCGTGCTACTGCTGCTGAAGATGACGATCCAGTCCAGGCGAGTATTTCCTCCATCATTTCATCGCACCCTTTCTTATTCTCAAACACAGTGGGCACGAGAGAGACGGAACGCGGAAAATGAAAGGGACGCTGATTTTGGTCCTGAGGACTATTTTGACGGTGCTATTCGTGGCGGACACCGAAGGGAGGAAGAAGTGGACGAGTTTGCAGAGACGATGTTGCTG
>NW_024538355.1:0-9106 GCF_016628075.1 Suillus paluster
GTATTGCCGTGCATCAAGTGGTACGGGGGTGGGTACTGCATATATTGAGTGGAAATTCATTGGGAAGTGAGTTCACGCGCCTCCATCGCAAGCGATTGTAATACCGAATTGACCTCTCTTTGCCAGATTTTGTTTGAGTTATTGAGGTTAGTGAGGTTATGATCAGCAAACATGGTCTGCAAAGACCTTGTGGTATATTTTCCGGTGGAAATCCCATATGTACAAATGATCATGACCACATCAACACGACACCGCTACAGGCACATGATGATGCAATAGCCCAAACATGTCCAGAGGTTCATCACCTGGTATGAATTTGTGCATAGCAAAAGACGAGCACATAAACGTCTGCGAGCAAGGGTGTTATCGTGAAGAGACAACCTGACAATGTTCATCGCCCAATGTTTTCCAAGACGGAGAGAATTTGGATGCTACGTTGGCCGAGGATACGACCACGATGGTGGAAGTGCTGCATAACCAGGGCTTACCCGAAGTCCGGCTTGGAAGAACAACAGAGGCGATAAACCGGATCGAGCTGATAAGCGCCAGACACTGATAGATTAAGTGCATCTAATCATGCAGTCCACTCATCACATAATGCAGTAACATATACCCGTCTCAGACGGGCAGCCGGGCGTGACAATGTTACCAATAGAGACGGGCCACCCGGTGCCGGCCCATGGCAATGAAGTGTACCGTGTTTAGACGAGTGGGCCCGGAGGGGGTGGAGGTCCAAGGCAAACGGATGGGCCGGGGTATATAGTATAGATGGTAGTATAGCAATGTACTATATAGGAAATTAGAATAGTAGTAGTGAATCCAGTGTGTGATAGATGAGTGGGCCGGAGGAATGGAGTGCATATAGACGAGTGGGCCGGGGAACTGGGGTGTGATGGAGACGAGTGGCAGGTCCGTAGTAAATGAGGATGCAATGGAGACGAGTGGGCCGGTAACTAAGGTGCAATTGAAGACGAGGGGGCCGGAGAATAGGGTTGCAATTGAGACGAGTGGGCGGTATTTTTTATAGCAGGTGCAATGGAGAATGGGTGGGCCAGGTCAATGACTGCTTGCAATAAGACGAGTGGGCCGGTGTCTCGCCAGGATGCAATGGAGACGAGTGGGCCGGTATAGCAGGTGCAAATGGAGACGGTGGGCCAGGTAAAGGAAGGTGCAATGAGGACGAATCAGCCGGGTGTATGGGGTGGGCAAATGAAGACGATGTCGGCCGGTGATATGGGGTGGCAATGAGACGAGCTGGCCAGGTGATATGGGGTGCAATTGAAGACGAGTGGGCTTGTGATATGGGGTGCATGAAGACGGGTGGGCCGGCAATTATAGGGCGCAATGGAGATGGGTGGGCCGGGGTGATATAGGGTGCATGAAGACAGTGGGGTGGGGCCGGTTGATATGGGGTGCAATGAAGGACAGGTGGGCCGGCATGATAGGGTGCAATGGAGACGGGTGGGCCGGTATTATGGGGTGCAACAACGACCGGTATTTATGTAACCGGTTGCTTGTGGTAACATAGCACTCAATCCGGCGATTCCACCGGTGGTCTGATCATGTAAAATGGTTAAGATTTGACAAAGTTATGAGCCCTACAAGGGAAAGCCATAAATTTAGAGGATATTATGATATATTGTATCTAGACCATTGCAACCGGTATTTTTTGACCGGTATTTACATGACCGGTTGCTTGTGGTAACATAGCACTCAATCCGGTGATTCCACCGGTGGTCTGACCATGTAACATAGTTAAGATTTGACAAAGTTAGGAGCCTTACAAGAGAAAGTCACAAAGTCAGAGGATATATCATATCTAGACCATTGTGACCGGGATTTTTCAACCGGTAGTTATGTGACCAGTTGCTTGTGGTGACATAGCACTCAGTCCGGTGATTCCACCGGTGGCCTGACCATGTAAAATGGTTAAGATTTGACAAAGTTATGAGTCTTACAACAAGAGAAAGTGACAATTTCAGAGGATATATCATGTCTAGACCATTGTGTCCGGTATTTATGTGACCGGTTGTTTATAGTAAAACATAGCACTCAATCTGGTGATTCCACTGGTGGTCTGACCATGTAAAATGGTTAAGATTTGACAAAGTTATGAGCCCTACAAGAGAAAGCCATAAATTTAGAGGATATTATGATGTATTGTATCTAGACCATTGCAACCGGTATTTTTTGACCGGTATTTACGTGACCGGTTGCTTGTGGTAATGTAGCACTCAATCCGGTGATTCCACCGGTGGTCTGACCATGTAAAATGGTTAAGATTTGACAAAGTTATGAGCCTTACAACAAGAGAAAGTGACAATTTCAGAGGATATATCATGTCTAGACCATTGTGACCGGTATTTATGTGACCGGTTGTTTCTAGTAACAGTACTCAATCCGGTGATTTCACCGGTGGTCTGATCATGTAAAATGGTTAATATTTGACAAAGTTATGAGTGCTACAAGAAAAAGTCACAAATTCACTGGCAGAGGATATATGATATCTAGACCATTGTGACCAGGATTTTTCAACCGGAAGTTATGTGACCAGTTGCTTGTGGTAGCATAGCACTCAATCCGGTGATTCCACCGGTGGTCTGATCATGTAAAATGGTCAAGATTTGACAAAGTTATGAGTGCTACAAGAAAAAGTCACAAATTCACTGGCAGAGGATATATGATATCTAGACCATTGTGACCGGGATTTTTCAACCGGAAGTTATGTGACCGGTTGCTTGTGGTAACATAGCACTCAATCCGGTGATTTCACCGGTGGTCTGATCATGTAAAATGGTCAAGATTTGACAAAGTCATGAGCCCTACAAGAGAAAGTCATGAATTTAGAGGATATATGATATCTACAGTATTGTGACCGGGATTTTTCAACCGGTAGTTATGTGACCAGTTGCTTGTGGTAGCATAGCACTCAATCCGGTGATTCCACCGGTGGTCTGATCATGTAAAATGGTCAAGATTTGACAAAGTCATGAGCCCTACAAGAGAAAGTCATGAATTTAGAGGATATATGATATCTAGACATTGTGACCGGTATTTTTTGACCGGTAGTTATGTGACCGGTTGCTTGTGGTAACATAGCACTCAATCCGGTGATTTTACCGGTGGTCTGATCATGTAAAATGGTCAAGATTTGACAAAGTTATGAGCCTTACAAGAGAAAGCCACACATTCAGAGGATATTATGATATATTGTATCTAGACCATTGTAACTGGTATTTTTTGACCGGTATTTATGTGACCGGTTGCTTGTGGTAACATAGCACTCAATCCGGTGATTCCACCGGTGGTCTGATCATGCAAAATCATTAAGATCTGACAAACTTATGAGCCTTACAAGATAAAGCCACAGATTTAGAGGATGTTATATCTAGACCATTGTGACCGGTATTTTTGTGAACAGTTGCTTGCAGTAATATAGTACTCAATCTGGTGATTCCACCGGTAGTCTGATCATGTAAAATGGTTAAGATTTGATAAAGTTCTGAGCCTTATAAGACCAAGTCATAAATTCAAAGGATACAGTGTTGTATCAGCTTATATCTGGACCATTGTAATCAGTATTTTTGCAACCGGTTGCTTGTGGTAATGTAGCACTCAATCAGGGGATTCCATTTTGCCCCTTTGATAGGAGAGTGTTCTAGCACTGTCAAAACATATTTAGGAGTATATATTAACATATTCCACCACTTAGTTGACCCCCTGAAGGGCTACATCAAACAATATAGCATATATACATGAAAACATAACTGATAAGAACCCTCCAACACTATCAAGGATGTTATTGGTAATCAGACACTTGGGATATGTCCCATGTATATCCCTAGTCATGGTCCTAAAATTCTGGAAAGATCCCTCAAGTATTGACGGTAAGATAAGTAAAACAACATAGGCTTGACATATGACAATTTACCCCTGTCACTGAAAGTCACTGACACATATCACACACACCAAAGATTTTATTAAAAATGCAGTAGTATGTATAGTAGACTACATAATGAACCTAAAATACACATTGCCCTGAAGGTAAAGTCTTTGTAGAAGAGTGTGGTGAGGAAATATTAGGATTGGTAAGTAAAAGTCCAACCACTACATATACACCAAACTGGTGAGTTTCGATGTTTTGGGCTTTTGGACTTTCCCACACTCTATTTCAGAGATATTTCACTGCCCTAGCTCTCAACTGTTAGTGGATCCTTTTATAAATCTGAGACCATGATATTGACCATGCTTAGAATATATTGCAAGCATCTGATTACTAGATTGTGTCCATTGGAGAATGTAGGCCCCTTATCAGTACACATACCCCCTTTCCCTTAGATAACAATATTATACCATATTTCTAACTGATCCTTGGGATGAGAAGTAGGTATATATGTAGTAAGGATAATATATGAGTAGTCTGGATCATTTATGCAATGGTAAAGTAGGGGAAAACACCAAAAATGTGACAACTGCAATCTTAGAAGTTTTAGCCTGTATAGAAGGATTCTGTAGGTATCCTGATGTACCAACCTGGTGTACATACTCTAAATCTGTCTAGGAATGGTCCCCATATCATTCTGCAGCTGTGTTCCTGTAGGAAAACCTTTCCCAGAGGATGGACCACCAGGAGAGGGTGAGTACACAGCATCACAAGGTTTTGTCTGTGGATGTTAAGGTCATGCTCAAAGGAAGGAGAACTCAAAGGGCTTGACTTCAGCTTGTGTGCTGCACCCCTTACCCAAGTATGTGCCCTTAATTTATGAGAGGCAGGAGGGAAGTCCAACAAAGTCCAGAGGTTTCCGGAGGTCAGACACTAGGGGAGTTCGGCGGAACTCCAGAGGTTCAAGGAAACCCAGAGTAAGACTGCTGTGGACAAGTCTGGAGTAGAAATGGAACAGAGGTAAACTACCCTAAGGTAGAGCTGGAGACACACTGGTCTAGATATAACATATCCTCTGAATGTGTGGCTTTCTCTTGTAAGGCTCATAACTTTGTCAAATCTTGACCATTTTACATGATCAGACCACCGGTAAAATCACCGGATTGAGTGCTATGTTACCACAAGCAACCGGTCACATAACTACCGGTCAAAAAATACCGGTCACAATACTGTAGATATCATATATCCTCTAAATTCATGACTTTCTCTTGTAGGGCTCATGACTTTGTCAAATCTTGACCATTTTACATGATCAGACCACCGGTGGAATCACCGGATTGAGTGCTATGCTACCACAAGCAACTGGTCACATAACTACCGGTTGAAAAATCCCGGTCACAATACTGTAGATATCATATATCCTCTAAATTCATGACTTTCTCTTGTAGGGCTCATGACTTTGTCAAATCTTGACCATTTTACATGATCAGACCACCGGTGGAATCACCAGATTGAGTGCTATGCTACCACAAGCAACTGGTCACATAACTTCCGGTTGAAAAATCCTGGTCACAATGGTCTAGATATCATATATCCTCTGCCAGTGAATTTGTGACTTTTTCTTGTAGCACTCATAACTTTGTCAAATCTTGACCATTTTACATGATCAGACCACCGGTGAAATCACCGGATTGAGTACTGTTACTAGAAACAACCGGTCACATAAATACCGGTCACAATGGTCTAGACATGATATATCCTCTGAAATTGTCACTTTCTCTTGTTGTAAGGCTCATAACTTTGTCAAATCTTAACCATTTTACATGGTCAGACCACCGGTGGAATCACCGGATTGAGTGCTACATTACCACAAGCAACCGGTCACGTAAATACCGGTCAAAAATACCGGTTGCAATGGTCTAGATACAATACATCATAATATCCTCTAAATTTATGGCTTTCTCTTGTAGGGCTCATAACTTTGTCAAATCTTAACCATTTTACATGGTCAGACCACCAGTGGAATCACCAGATTGAGTGCTATGTTTTACTATAAACAACCGGTCACATAAATACCGGACACAATGGTCTAGACATGATATATCCTCTGAAATTGTCACTTTCTCTTGTTGTAAGACTCATAACTTTGTCAAATCTTAACCATTTTACATGGTCAGGCCACCGGTGGAATCACCGGACTGAGTGCTATGTCACCACAAGCAACTGGTCACATAACTACCGGTTGAAAAATCCCGGTCACAATGGTCTAGATATGATATATCCTCTGACTTTGTGACTTTCTCTTGTAAGGCTCCTAACTTTGTCAAATCTTAACTATGTTACATGGTCAGACCACCGGTGGAATCACCGGATTGAGTGCTATGTTACCACAAGCAACCGGTCATGTAAATACCGGTCAAAAAATACCAGGTTGCAATGGTCTAGATACAATATATCATAATATCCTCTAAATTTATGGCTTTCCCTTGTAGGGCTCATAACTTTGTCAAATCTTAACCATTTTACATGATCAGACCACCGGTGGAATCGCCGGATTGAGTGCTATGTTACCACAAGCAACCGGTTACATAAATACCGGTCGTTGTTGCACCCCATAATACCGGCCCACCCGTCTCCATTGCACCCTATCATGCCGGCCCACCTGTCTTCATTGCACCCCATATCACCGGCCCACTCGTCTTCATTGCACCCTATATCACCGGCCCACCCATCTCCATTGCGCCCTATAATGCCGGCCCACCCGTCTTCATTGCACCCCATATCACCAGCCCACTCGTCTTCATTGCACCCCATATCACCGGCCAGCTCGTCTTCATTGCACCCCATATCACCGGCCGACTTGTCTTCATTGCACCCAATAACACCGGCTGACTCGTCCTCATTGCACCTCCTTTACTGGCCCACCCGTCTCCATTGCACCTGCTATACCGGCCCACCCGTCTCCATTGCACCTGCTATACCGGCCCACTCGTCTTAATTGCACCATATTTACCGGCCCACCCATCTCCATTGCACCTGCTATACCGGCCCACCCGTCTCCATTGCACCTGCTATAACCGGCCCACTCGTCTCAATTGCACCCTATTCTCCGGCCCCCTCGTCTTCATTGCACCTTATGTACCGGCCCACTTCTCCATTGCACCTCATTTACCGGCCCCACTCGTCTCCATCACACCCCAGTTCCCCGGCCCACTCAGTCTATATTGCACTCCATTCCTCCGGCCCACTCATCTATCACACACTGGATTCACTACTACTATTCATAATTTCCTATATAGTACATTGCTATACTACCATCTATACTATATACACCCGGCCCATCCGTTTGCCTTGGACACTCCACCCCCTCGGCCCACTCGTCTAACACGGTACAATTATTGCCATGGGCCGGCACCGGGTGGCCCGTCTCTATTGGTACATTGTCACGCCCGGCTGCCCGTCTGAGACAGGTGAATTCACTGAAGGGGCTCATGAAGCACCGTGCTATGGGATTGCCTGCGTTTACACACCCGCATCGAAGTGGAGGAAAGGATACGGGCAGCACATGATGCGCCTGTTGCACTGGGTTCTCTCATCATGTGACGAGTTTCTCGAGTTTCCAACGGAATGGGGTGCCCCGCCACCCAAGATGAATGGTGCGGGTAAAGCTGCATTTTCAGTATTGTACAGTGCGGTGGAGAGGATTTCTACAGAGATGCAGGACCACAGGCACAGGGTAAGGGCGGTGGGTGGGAGGTACGAGCACCGTGGTCTTGGGCGTGGGGAGTGCCAGGTCGGATAGAGACAGGGAAAGAAATTGCGGGAGAGTTGAGGAGGCGCCCAGATGAAGTGGGTAGAAGAGGGAGATTTAGATGAGATGTGGAGGGAAGATGGGATTCTCATGAAGGTCAGCTTGGAGGGCGCACCGGGGTCTGATCCCTCGTACAAGACTTTGAGTCTGACAGCAGTTGTATCGGCGCTTCCGAATGAAGGCATTGGTTCATTCCATGTGGTGCGCTCTCGCTCATATCTGAGCATGCAGTCCCGTTAAAGGTGTGGGGAATAAGAAAGATTATTAAGGGTAATGAGAAGCCGGAAACGTATGCGACATGGGCTGCAGACATGCAGTTTGCTCTGACGCTGATCGTGACACGGTAGCTGCGACAAGAGAGACGTTCCCAGAGCTGTTGGAAAAGATGAAAGAAGTAGCTCGGAGCGCAGGACTGGCAAAGGTGGAGGTGTGGAACTTACCAAGGAACTTGGATGGGCTTGCGGAGGGGGAGGGAAACAGTGACGGCAAGAAGTACGTCTGGACGCGTGGATGGCCATTGATTAAATGGTATTGGTGAGGTGAGACAAAAGATGTGGAGTGGGCTTTCAATGAGAAGTACTTATGTGTTCTAATCGTCTTCTCTGCGCTGAGACTGATCCGAAGCAGGTTTTGCTGGTGTTGAGTTACTTACTCAAGCTGGCCAGCTGCGAATGTGCACCAAAAGGTAAAGTTGTTTGGAGAATATCTAAGTTATCACTTGCCACTATATGCAGGCAGATTCAGAAGCTGGAGATCCACGTATGAGAGCTAGGCAGAGATTCGGTGACTAACATGATATTACATGAACTGCAGCTGTGCAGCAGTGGCGGTGAATCCTCGCAAAACGCTGCCGACAATAGCTGAAAGATGTATACGTAGTCGGTGCTGTCCTTCGTTATTTAATTCGTTGTCGATTTCATAATCTTTGCAATTGGTATCTAGAGCAATCATCTTCCGCCTTCTCTCGTTCTCATGTACATACACCATCTCTCCTCTACCGCTCGTTCATGGTCGTTCTTCTCGCCGCTGCCATAATTGCTTTCTTACATCTTTTAATCTCTCCCTTTCCCCTCCTACTTTCAATGTCTCAACAAAAGTTGAATCAAAAGGAGGGATCTACGTACTTGTTGCTACAAGCGGAATTACTAAGTACTGATGGCCTGTAAAAAAGGGGTATGTAGGTGCATATGAGTGATCCTGGCGTACATAGGTCATACAATATTTATCCTTACTATGACAATCGGATCGTGATGGGCAACTGGTGCTCCTCGCGTAATCATCCGCAGACACTCGCTACACTGAAGGCTGAACCATCACTTATCTTATCTTCCTCATGCTGTGTCTTGCCTCCTCTCCAACCCAAGGTCGAGTTCTGTCTAAAGTACTCCATCTCCAGAAGTTTACGGTGAGAA
>NW_024538356.1:0-9074 GCF_016628075.1 Suillus paluster
GAACGTACATTGATCCTCTTCGTCTAGTTCAATATCAGAAGCTTTATTCCACCGTTTAATTTTGCTATCTTTGCGATCCACTGGCCGTGGTTTAGAGTGGGAATTGCTCTTACTGGATGGACGACGGCGAGGCATACTTGGTAGTGTTTTGAGGCCTGTTTCGACGCCGTACTCAAAATAGCGCGAAAAAACAAACGTAAAATTAGGGTACATGTGATGCAAAGATAAGATAAGATAAGATTATAGCATCGTACTGGATGTGGTTGCTCTCTGGCAGAAGCCTCACCAAACGCCTTGGTGCTGATTCCTTGTTTCTGGCTCGGCCCTCAGCGCTCAGCTAGTATGCAACCTCAGGGAAAATTTCAACTGAACCGAACAATACGTCAATTAGACTTGTGGGGCCCCCCGAAGGAATTTGAACCATTAGGTGGCTGACGAACATAGAGCTACGGTGGAGGCAGCCATGTTGAGTCTTGACCGTCTATTTGTCAAAACCTTCGAAGGTAGCTTTAATTACAGCGTGTAAAATTGAAGGCACGAAGTTTGCGTTGCCGGCGCGTTCTACCGACCCGAGTCGCATTCCACTCGAGATGATCGCCTCCCCTTCTACTTGGCCCCAAATAGCAATGAGAAAGCGCATCGGGTCAACTGTGACACCGTAACATGCGATAGTTTCTCTACGACTAAAACACCCGCTAGTCTGAACTTTCATTTGGCATCAACTCCAATTCTACCAATGCTTACTGCGCGAAACCACCTTCTCGACGAGGTAGGACTGCTGTCTTAAATAATTTTCAGTCAGATGCTATGCACAGCCCTTGCAGGTATGCAGCAACGGTACGGCAGGGGTGTTTCCCTCACCCGTACTATATACACCTGACAGGTCTCGCAGGACAATGCAAGCTGCGTGTGCCTCATCTCACCGGATCTGTTGAGGCCCAACAGGGACCCATCCTAACCAGTCAACTCCGTGTTAAGAACGCGGATGGGCTCCTCGGGGTCTTGCAGGGTCTTACACAAGCTTGAGGTAGACTAGCATAGGAGCAGATCATCTGATTATAATAGGCTCGGACTTAAAAGTTACCGGCGTCTGGGAACGAAGAAATCCTGAGAAGAATAACAGTTGCCAGGGACTGGTCACTGGGCATGTAAGTACTTCGGCTGTGTTCCCTTGTGTCTGTAAGTGACTGATAAATGAGATTGTCAGATAGACTGAATTAGAGACAGTACATTGGGACAGCGTAGTTCCAACTGGTCATGGGTCATCGTGTTTTGATAATCCCGGTCCAACGAGGCTACTTGATGTCGGATCTTCAAGCGCCATGAAAACTCCTTACTATATTCAAACCAAGTCCTCGGGGCGCTCTAGCCATCTTGGAACTTGTTTACAGCACCCTTGTCGTATTTCATGGCACGACGGGACTTTTGGCCAATGGAAAAGATTGCATCCAACATTCTAACGCTATTACTAGGACTACCGAATTCTAGAGTTCACCGGAGAAAGGATGTGTGAGTGCTCCGATCTGAAACTTCCTTGCTTTCTGCGGTTACAGATTGACGCAGTCCTTGTTTTCTCCGACGAAAGCACAATATATAAAGTGATTCTCGGTCTGTTCATACAAGACAAGTCGTATTCTACACATCCCATCTTCAATACCACTTGCGCTTACCATGGATTTCGAAGGAGACGTGCTAGGTTACTGGGGTCGAAACATCGTTGAAGATTATCACGGTGATTTCCTCAAAAAGCTTCCCGATGACCTCGCATTCCCTCAGCTGCTTGCAGTGTCCCAGAGTGGTTCTCAACCTCAGACCTCACAGCCACCTCCGCTCCCTAGGGATGGCCATGGCGAGACGGGTACAGTCGGGATTTTAGGTGCAGGGGTTGGTGGTCTATATACCGCCCTCATGCTAGACTCGTTGAACATCAAATATGAGATCTTGGAGGCATCGGACCGCACCGGCGGCCGCCTTTTCACCTACCATTTCCCGAATGGCAAAGAATACGATTACTACGTATGTCACTCATTCACAAAGATGCTCACCATGTAACCCCTTGGCTTTTCCGCCAATTAGGATGTTGGTGCCATGAGGTACCCTCTGCCGAAGAAGGACGATCAAGGCAAATATAAGGCCGGCGTTATGAAGCGCTTGGGCGAGTTAATCGACTACTCGAAGCTCAATGACAGTAATTTCCAGGAACCTCTAAAATCCAAACTGATCGATTACTACTTCGCGGCAAAGGCAGGAGGCACTTTCATGTACTTCAACAATCAACGTTACCAAATCTCTGGTACATCGCAACCTCCCGACTTCAACGCCCAGGAAATGAGAGTGGAGTCTGAGTACGTCAATGCGGGAGTTGACAAGATTATCGCCGACGTCGTTACGCCATTCGCCCACCTGATCATGAAGGACATGGAGCAACAAACCGAAAAGGGCTGGGAAATCATGAAGGAGAACGACGTATACTCGCTTCGCGCATACATGTCCTTCAAGTACATTCCCAGTGTTAGCCTCGAACTCCCGCCCACGCACCTTCCCACCAATGTCATCAATTGGTGCGAGACATTCGACAAGAGCACTGGCTGGTATGACCGCAGTTTAACTGAAACGGTACTTGAGGCACTGGCATTCGCCAAGGTCGGGTCGCAGACCTTCGGAGACGTGGAATGGAAGTGTTTTAGGTAAGTCCTCGTGTTGTCCCCGAACTCATCCTCATACTTTCCGTACCCAGAGGCGGTTCTCAAGTGCTCACCAACTATATGACGGAATACATTACTGCTAAAGGCACCAAATCAAATCTAATCCAATTCAACAAGAGCGTTACGCGCATCTCACAAGTTGGTACCAGCGCCATGACGGTTTATGTACGGGGCGAATCTAACCCGCGCACATATTCACACGTCATATCGACTATCCCTCTGGCGTGCCTGCGGACGATTGACCTATCCGTTGCTGGTTTAAATCTGATGCAGAGAAATGCCTTGCGTAAGCTGCAGTACGGTCCTGCAATCAAGATTGGTATGCGCTTCCTATCAGCGTGGTGGACAGACCAGTTCGGTATTGTAGGAGGCCAATCATTCACCGACCTTCCCATCCGAACTATCGTTTACCCCTCTTACGGAGTCGATTCTAGCTCGCCGCCCACTTCGATGATCGTGAGCTACTGTTGGACAAATGACGCAGAACGCTTGGGAGCGCTCATCAACACCGGTAAATCAGAGTACAATGAGCAATTGAAGGAACTCGCACTGCGCAATCTCGCAGAAGTACACGGCCTCCCTTTTAGTTTCCTGTCGGATCAGTTCGTGGACATGTTTGCATGGGACTGGAACCACGACCCGCTCACCATGGGTAAGTCTGCGAATGCTGATATAAGCCAATCACTGCTCACTGTCTTTACAGGTGCCAATGCGTTCTTCGGGCCTGGAGATTTCCAGGAGTTATACACGTCTCTCACTGTACCAAATGCCAACAAGAGGTTGCATATCGCTGGAGAGGCCATCAGCACCCGTCACGCGTAAGTGGAAAGCAGTTTGGTCTTTTCGATGATTACAATTAAACGGCGATGTAACCAGGTGGGTCGTCGGTGCGTTGGACAGCGCATGGCGTTCGGTGTACCAATATCTGCTCGCTTCCGGACAGCCTCAGGCCACTATAGATAAGTTCTTCGAGTTGTGGGGCGCGAACCTTGAGTGGGCACACCCATCATCCAACTTCGCCAAAGGAAAGCATAACACCATGTTACGGGCCCACATGGGATACACATATGCTGGTGAAACATGTGGGGAGGTGAAGTTCTGAACAACGGAAGTAGTCCTTAGCTCGGTAACATTGTAAGGATTACCAAACGTTTACCGCCGGAATATGCCGATACTCCTTTCACCACAACCACAACGTCAACGCCTGGACCGTTTGTCAAGCACGATACCCGACCCCTTTTATTAGCATCTACCCTTTCAATTCCTATCACTCGCTAAACCCTTCCTTTCGTCATTATTCCTCCATTCGTAACACCGCCGTCTTCACCCTGTCAACAACTCATATCATTTCTCGCTACTCTATCAAATACAACGCCACTCCCTTCAGCCACCGCTTTCACCGACGGTACACTGAGCCCTTGCCTTTAACTATTCCAGGACGACCCTTCTTCATCCTACAGTATAAGTAGCCCATGTACATTCTTAATGATCAGCAGAATAGAACAGTAGATTCCCCCAGAAGAACGTCCCGAAGAACTCGTTTTCCTTATCTTTTCTTATCATCGTTATAACGCGCTCACTCTCTCTTATCGATGCACGATCTCTCTCGTAACCGTCGTCCTCCTTTGAAGCTAACTCTAACTATCATCATTCCTTTAGCGGTCTATCTACCCCCTTCGCACTCGCATCGCCTCTAGCTACGCACGTCGTAGCTAACTTACAACATTTACTGAATTTTTTACATCACTCGCTTTGTATGATCATGGATGATTAGTTGTAACTGAGTTCCTGCTGGGTACTTGAATGTGTTGACAACAATGCTCTAAGCACGATGGATATCAACCATGGTGAAAAAGTAAGTCTTCCATGCTACGGTAGACAGCGAAGTGCTTGAATACACTTGTCGTCGGTATGTACTGCGCGTTGGCGAGTAACAGAATTTTGCACCCATGCACCAGCGAGAGGGGTAGCACGTGGTGAAAATTGTATGTATCCGTTTTTGTGCAGATGATCGAACACGATCATAGTCTAAGGACCCCAGAACACCGCTTGTAGTACGAGAAGAACACGAAAAACCACATAAAAAGTCTCATTGATATTAGGGTGGTTCCAGTCAACTACAGGTCCATTGTGGCGGCAGTAAGTGGCAGGTGTGCTGGTGAAGGCAAGCAAAGGGGCAGGAATGAAAGGCTGGGACGTTACTGGTGTCACAGACTAGTGGCAGATGGAGAACAGCGGATGAATGCGGAGAGAGAAATTGAAATTTGGGTCCGAAAGAAGTTGCAAGATGCTGCGCATGGATGAAGGGGTGGTAGCAGGGGGTAGTGTGCAGGATATGACGACTCCATTACATCCTAGGTCCTTATGCATGCACAGTGTAGCCTGCTTGCTGGATCTCTTCACTCTCACTGGCATCATCACTCAAATTCTTGTCTTGCTGATCCACTTCATGCTCATCATCATCGTCACAGCTTGAATCTTCATCATCCGCATCTTGCTTGTCATCTTGAATCTTGTCCTCTGAGTTGTCACCATTCTCCATTGCTCAGTTGACACTCCCAATCAGCTTATGCACAACATTCTTCCCAGCAACAGATGCCATGTGGTTCAAGAAATCTTGCATCTGTTCCATTTCAGCCTTGAGCTCCACCTGTGTGAGAGTGACTTCAGCCAGGGTGGCAGTGGCCTCGGTTTGTGCAAGCTCAAGTTGGTTGATGAGATGAGTGTGATGGCGATGGACATCAGCGACCATCTTGGCAAGAGGGGGTGGAGGGGGGTAGGTGAATGTCATGATAAGAGGATCAAAGTGTGGATTGAATGAAGCAGCAGTGTTTGAGATGGTGGAAGGTGTAGCACCAGGTTTGCCATTCACTTGTTTCCACTTGTTTCTGGCTTGGCCCTCAACATAACTAAGAAGTCATGACTGTTCAGTGTTTTTTTTTTTTTTTTCTCATTTGGGTCTAGCTAGGGTAGGCCTTGGCCTTGGCTGCTGCATGGTGTCAACAACAATGCTCTAAACACAATGGATATTAATGCTTCAAGCAATGGCTCATCTATCCTTGGTAGTCTGACTGGCGTGCTCATGTTATCATTCCTGGTGTAATTTTTTTTTGCAACTGGCTCACATCCTTTCTTATACTATCATTACCTCTTGCGCCCTGCATGACAGCCTAAGGCTACAGGTCCTTATGCAATCTCAGACAATCCACATTGTCAATAACTCATTGACCAAATTCGCTTGCAGTGGGCGCTACCTATCCAATAAAATTGCACCAGTTGTGGGGAATGTCTCCACTGTAGGCCCGTATTCCATATATTCTCCAAGCCTTGCCAGTATCTTTCTGTTTGTTCCACTACCTATCTGCTTCTTATCTGCCTCACCCGCTATGTGGAACCACATGGAACAAACATGGAACCAAGTGGAACAACCATGCATCACGCACACCATATTCCCTTAGCCTCAGAACGTCCTTCTCCATCCTGTCCCTGTCCTCCCATCCTCACTGGTGAGTACTTGCTATGTTTGATGTGTTGCTGACATGTTGCTATCTCATTACACATGTATTACAATACTTATACAGATCTTTCCGCTACTCCGAACTGGATCCTTATCTCATAGCCTTGCCCGGTTGTAGCATAGTGCTTTTCGGAACACCTTCCTATATAGATAGCAAAAGATGGGATCTTAGTTTTTACCTTCTGTTAGACTCGGCTCCACTTCCACTTACAGAGTACTTCCCCGATACTCCACTCACTGTTTGATATTTTCCTGAATCTATTCTTGACCTCATTGCAACGTGCGCGCATCCATGTGTTCCACTCGAGGCACCTGACCTTCTGAATCTGACAACTTGGAACAAGTACCAGACACAATCCTGGTTTGACTTCGCCCAATTTTCCTTGTATAGGCTCATAGTTTCTTCTTACATCTGTTGTATCCATGACTTTCATCTGTGTGTTTGTTCTGTTTGTTGTGCATTAGTTCCACCGCTTGTTGTGCGCTTTGTTCCACTAGTTGCATGCTTTGTTCTGCTTGTTGTGCATTTTTGCATCTGTGTGTTTCTGATCCTAGTAAGGATCAGAACCATTTGGGTCGCTAGACAGAGCCTAGTCTTTGCTTTCTTTGCACTTACTTGAGGACTCGCTACCCAGTAGCAATCCCCTTGGGATGAGTATTAGTCTCACACCCTTGTTAGATATCTGATTCACTCAGAGTCTATTATCCTCACCCACACCGTGCCAGCAGAACTTCAAGACAGGTTTTCTCGTGTCTGATTGGCTTGAGTGCCCCCATCAATGATCATTCTATTTTAAGCACATCGCTACTTCAACTTCAATTTATCCGATGAACAATCCTAAGCCTCTGTCATGGTGAAAGAAGCACTGGGGGTGGAGTCTCTTTATCTCCTATCTATCCAGGAGAATGCCATGACAGCCACTACTAGTGGAAGAGAAGAATGGAACATTGCCTTTCTGTCTGCCAAGTTGTTTCCTATTTCAATACTGTTCCAGCTGTCCTCTCTCACACCCCCATGAACTGAATGACCCAGTGGGTTGTTTCACAAATTCTGGAGCAATTTGATCAAGGACAGTTTTGCTTGAACCACTGGACAGCCTTCTAACACTGTACTCATGGCTGCCAGTTCCTGTGAACAGGATCCCCTATCTGTCCTGATGAGTGAAGTAGGTGCAATTCTGACTCTCCCACATGAAATGAATGATAGTTGCAGGATCTTCTACCACTTGCTGCTCTTGTCCCCAAAGAAAATGAAAACATCTCCAACCCAGCTTTATCAGTCATGAACCTTGATAATTCATCCTCTGTTCACTTTGTCAAGGTATGTTCAAGTGGTGTAGCCCAGAATGATGCTGCCCCTGTTTGGTAGTGTACTAAGATAAAACATTTAGGCAGGACCACACGAGCCAAAGTTTGGGGATGAAAGAAACGTGGATGCCACCAAAGGTACTATCCTGGGAATTACTCCCAGTACTCCAAGGATCAACAATGTACAATTCATAGACACCTCTACTGTTCTTGAGCCTCTGAATGCATTTAACTCCGTTTCTGACAGGATTGTAGATTGTTTATACCTGGTTTGTATGTTGTGTGACTGACCTTCATGTGTAGGTACATCCCCATGTGAAGGTGGTGTTGAGTATCTTGACTTGTGTGTCCAAGGTTCACTTGTCTTCTGTATCCTCAACTTTGCAGATTAATAATAATGTATTGGTGATAGATGAGCCTGGATCATGTAGACAGTGATGTTACTGTTTCCTGTTTGCTCTTGATGATCTCGGAGGTATATTCTTTGATCAAGGAAGAGATGGCATGGGTCAAGTTTCCATCCATGCCAGCGATATATGGAAAAATAGTGCGACAGATGCTGGAGTACGCTGATTTATTACCCATTACCCAGAGATGAAGAGTCAATCCCACTGGCTTGGCGCCTGAAACTAAATGCAGGCCTCTGCACAGGGAAACAAATTGGCAAGAACATCTCCAATGAAATGGATGCCACAATTCAAAGCTACAGTCAGGCTCTGATTGGTCTTGTGCAGCAATTCTGAGAAAAGTGACCCATGACAATGTGATCGTCTACCATACGTGTAAGGGTCGACCTCTCACCCTGGATCCTCACTGATGTTCCACGACCCTGTTTGAGTGCAGGACATGGCCTTGAGCGACATGGGATGTGTGGTTGGTGCTGTACTGAACAGCTCTAAGGTTTGTCTCCCAGATACTCAGGAAGACCTTCTGTCCAAGATCAAGTCCTGGATCGGAAGCACCGAAAAGGATGTGCTGTACGTCCTATGGTTGTCTGGCATGGTAGGGAAGGCGAATCAGCCATTGCCCACACAATAGCCAATTGATTTAAGACTATGGGGGTTTGGGAGCTTGCTTTTGCTTCAACTGCACATCAGGAGCTGATCGCTGCTATGAGAAAATATTCACCACAATTGTATGCAATTTGGCTGAGTGTGATCCTGTCATGCAGAGAGCATTCACATGTGCAGTTCATGATGCCAACAATACCATAGATATCAGAGGGCAATGGAAACATTTCATTGCACGACCAATAGGCATGGTTTCAAAGCTGTCACTGCACCTGTCCTGATGGTTATTGATGCATTGGACGAGTGATGAGGCAGGTTCCCAGGAGCCAATCTTTAGTCTGCTTGCTGGCAGGCTGCCCTCATGGCTGATCGAGTTCCTGGCAAACCTCCTTATTCTAGTCACTTCCCATCCATTGCAGACATCTCCAATTCCCTGCACTTGTGTCACATGTTTGTCATGTTTCTAAAGCGAGTTTAGGTGAGCGACTCACAAAGAGTGAGCTAGTAGATGTAGGCTAGTTGTGAGTTCGAAGG
>NW_024538357.1:0-9070 GCF_016628075.1 Suillus paluster
AGGGCGAAGGCGAAGTTAATCAACACAATTCTTGAGCTCACTTTGCAGCACCGCCTGCGTATGTCTCGACCTTCATGATTATAGCAGTTCCATTGATTCGTTTCACTTCAGCAAGGTCTTAATTCTTGGAAATGCAGTACAATGGCGATGATGTTCGGAGTGGGGTGTCTTGTGGTGAATGCAGGTTTCTCGAGATGGTCCGCTGGAGTGGTTCAAGGGTGTGGCAATGTACCAAATGGTTGTATCATCACGCAATGTGTAACTTTTCACGGGGAAAGATGAACCATAACAATAATTCTTTGTGTACTCTCCGGCAGAGTCGTGTAATCAGTTACATGTGCAGAATACCGCCGAGGTCTCTATCCGATAGTATGCGTGGAGCAGCCCATTGAAAGTAATTGCATATGCGAGTCTTGAGGGGATTGCTTAGGATTCATGTTCCATACAGAGCAGCCGGGATTTGTATCCATAGCTCACTTGGATCACATCGGAGACCATACTATGTAAAACCGACCTTATGAACGTTGTAAGGGTGCAGTTAGCACATGTCACACCTTCGGAATTGTTTTCAACTGAGCCAACGGGTCACCGTACAGTTTCAGTGGAATATATGCGATGTTCACAATGTTTTGACTTTTGTAGGCTGGCAGGTAGTCTCCCCTAGCCAGAGCATATGCCGCGCTGGTGGGTAGTGCGCGATCTGGACAACGGAACTACCGGCGGTGCACGAGGAAAAGATACAGTTACAGGACATTTGCCGAACTACCGTCCGCCGTGTGCCAAGTCAGAATATTTAACGTGCCAACACCTCTGTCGAAACATTTGCATCACTTTGAAGTATTATGCAATGTCGCCTGGCCCACGTACTAGCTAACGTTTACCGCCTCGTTTGCCTTTGGCTCCTTTTCTGTTGGCTTCCCGAGCGAGAGCCACACCACCTTTGCCCTTGCTTACGCTCCGTATTGCCTTCCGTACGTTGAGAACTTCATCGCCTGTACCTTTCCCCTTTCTCGCTCTCTTTGCATCACTATCCAACTTCGACAGTACTGCAAGTGATGTCTGCTTTTCTTGCTCCACAGATGTTTCTGCAGCATCAAACTACGGACAGTGAGTCACATGCGGCGATGAGCTGATTTCAACTTACCTTGCGCTTGACGCCTCTCAGTTTCTTCTCTCCGTCAAGCTTCTTGTCGAATTTGCCCATGCTTGCCGTACTTATTCGAGTAGTAGCCAGAGTCTTCTCGATATCCCTTTTACGTTCCTCCCGCTCACCAGCAGCGGTGTGTGAACGAGCAACATTTTGGAGTCGGTGTCGTTCGTTTTTTGCGACTCTCGATGTGCGTGCATCACGGGCGACTTTGACAGGATCATGATCCACGGCTGAAGGGATGATGAATTGAGCTTTGTTCTCGATAAAAAAAAAATAACACGGACGAGCATCAGCCTTGACTTCGTGAATCCACTGCTCCTCCTTCTCCTTATTTTTACCATCCTTGCCCCAGCGGTTGACCCACTCCTGTCGCTCTTCATCCCATACCTTCTTTTCACGCACACGCTTCTGGATACCCTTTGCAGCAGCGAAGCGTTCCCATTTCGTCGGCGGTTTGGGCTTCGGCAGGGGTTTGGCGCGAGGAAGCTGTGTCGTCGGTGTAGGAAGTTGGGCAAGTGGACCGTCTGGTGAGGGCTGGGTGGGCAAGCCATAGAGTGCTGCGATCAATGCTTGGATGCCGTCTCGAGCAGTCGATTGTAGGTATTCTTCAAGATTTGATCTGAATGAAAAATGTTGAATATAGTTGTATTTAATGATACAGATAATTTGTCGTACATGTAGCTATCCTCGTCAATTGGGGTGAGGTCTGTCACGGTTAGGAAGCCTATGTCTACGTCGAGAGGTGTCTCTTTCTCGACTGTGACAGATTGACTATTGAATTCGGTGAGTGGTGGTTTTCTAAAAGAAGAGGACCGTACTATTTTGCAGCATGCGATGCTAGGATATTCGATACGTCCATCGCGGGGCGAAATTCGAGAACGTTAGGCGTGGATACAGTAGGAAAATATTGATCAGTGTGATGCGCTTGTTTGGCAAGACCTTTAGATTTCAATAAAGCCAAACATTGCATCACATCCTGAAGCCTTTCCGCTGTGCCATTTACGTTCATGACACCTCGAGTCCCTTTGCACATCTTGCAAAGTTCAACACTACTTAACTTCGTGTCGTCACAAGGCAGGTCATGAAGACTGAAAGCGAAGCTCCGAAGACACCAACACCCACGCAAACTCACGCGCAGACTTCGTACACTGCACAATGGGGTACCACACGTATGTAGCATTGTCCAAATGTCCCTGTAGTGATTAATATTGAACCTCTATCACTCAGACATACCAATTGATCCTGCGCTTCAGCAACAATCCCAACACGCCACGTCAAGCTCTCTCTTTGTTCATATCCATTCGGATGCTCAATATATCCATCTTATCCAGGACAACTCCATATTCCTACCAATATACTCACCACTATCCTCAAGCTGCGTATTCGCATTATTCATATGTCCCACAACAAGCCCAAGCCCAAGTACAGAGACAGCAGACCTCAACAACTCCTGTAACAGGAGCAACTACTCAGGCCGCAAATGCCAATAGTGGGATGGATACCGCCGACGTTGCAACCTTGAACGATGCTCTTGGAAGCGCGGGTGTTGATCTCCGGGTGCGTTAGCACTGGCATTATACTGGAATTCGGAAGTGACTATTCCGTAGGCGGAGGAGGAAAGCTTGCAGAGGTCCCATGACTCGCATCAGTCATATCGAACCTTTGAAGACAGATCACGTAAACAACCAGCTACTCCTTCCTTTGACACACGATTTCTTGGCGCCACTATGCGTACCATTGGCACGGAACACAAGGTGACAAAAATCCCGGAAGACTCAGTGAATTATTTGGCAATCGCTCTCCGTGCCCGTCTACAAGACCTCGTTACTGCGATGATTGCTGCAACCTACCACCGTACGGATACCCAGTTCGACCGCCCGGCATGTCTGTACGATAATGGCACCCCGATGTGGAGCATAGTCGTACAAAGTGACGTCGCTAAAGCAACTAGTTGCGTTGGAGAAGATTGAGCGAGAGGAAGAGATGAAAGTTCGGAAGAGAGCGCAAAGAACGCGCTGACCTGGCCGCTGCACACGCCGCTAACCTATCTGCGCAGGCTTCAGGTGGCAATGCCATGGCCGTTGACGGAGATGAGGAGGGAGGTGCGAAGAAAAAGAAGAAGAAAGAGGGGCCTGGTGTAACGGCGAGGAATATGTCTGAAGATGTGCGGAAAAAGATGTCGAACGCTGTCGCAAGTCAGGCTGCTGGACTTGGTGGGAAGTATGCATGGATGAATGCTGCAAATTCCTCTGCGACAAGTGGTAAACCGAAGCCTGCGGCATCTTCTGCTGCTGCAACAAGTCCAGCTACCACCACGACCCCTGCGACTACCACAGCTCCTGCAGCATCAACGACTGCAACAACATCCTGGGCGCGACCGTATGTAGGAAAGAAAGGCAGTCCGACATCACCGCTGACGGGAGAGGATGACGATCGGATGCCAGTCACAATGCGTGATGCGATGTTCGCCATAGAGAAGGAAAGAGGTCATGGAGGAGGTCGCGGATCCGCCCGCGGATGGTCGTAGCTGGTTGTGCTTTCTAATGTTGTTGTTTCGATCGATATCGTCTGCATGGCTAGTCGTTTGTTTTCTCTGTTTCGTACCTACACTTTACTTCTAAATAACCTGCCGCTGGCGAAAGTTTGAACTGAGACACTGAATGCAAATTAGCAGGGCCCGCTACAGATTATCAAACTATAGTACATATACCACAAACACCTAAGTAAGTACCACCCTCTACTTGTACTTGCATGTTACAGCTTCATCCCACATGATATAGTGACACTGGGAAAGGATTGATGGACGTTCTAATATAGAGACTGGCTGTGTGATTAACCGCTGTGAGGCGAACGTATTTGATGAATAGAAGCAATGCACAGCTGCCACTACCCTGCATATTCCAGAAGGGACGCCAGTGGGTGAGATAGTATGAAAATGAACCGTTACCCAGATAATCAGATTCGTCCGTGTCAGGTGAATTGAAGTTCTTTCTCCGCCTTTCTCCGCTCTCTTCTTGCTGCTAAGACTACTGGGTGATGGGATCGTACAACGCGAAAATGGAACTTGGATACCGGTATACTTGTGGCTGGTCCATTTGAAAGTGGTGATTGGCTGGGCGCAGTTCGATTCTCGACAGACTCGAAGAAGTTTGCAATCAGGTCGTGGCTTGAAGTGTGCCCGGGTGTCCAAACACAGAAAATGGATGTGAGAGGAAGGAATTTCAGAATATGAAGGAACGTTTGTCTTCCTTCGATTGGTCTGGCTAGGGGAGACTGGAGATTCAGTGGATCCGGAATGCGCCAGCTGTTGAAATATTGCACTCGGACACCAGCCACGACGATCTGCGACTTTAACGCATCGACGACGCTGGAGCTCCCTTTGCAGGGCACACCAAGGTTATCACTGGTCTAGCACTTTCACATGACAGCGCTCTCCTCGCCAGTGCTTCTGGAGACGACACCATCAAGCTCTGGGCCGTCGAGTCCCATCAGCTCATATGCAATACTTCATCCGACTGCCTTGCCACTAGCATCGGGCCTGCGCCGGAAGCACAACCCACCCTCTCCTTGAAAGTACGTGTTCATCAGCGTTCGCCGTTTACACATCTTCTAGGACTAACATTCTCTCGAAGACCAAACCAGCCCGTAAGCATTTACATGAAGAATGCTGTCTATTTCATCCATTGTGCCGATTCATATGAGTTATTGCAGTCTGACGTAACCCAATGATATTGCCTGCCACATATTATACTTGTCCGGAACGACCGACCCGCGATCCTTTCGATGTAGGTCGTTTGTCTCGGTTCCTTCACGGTTGACTCGGCTGCAGTTCTCTGCTACGTCGGCCTTACCACCCAACTCGGCGCATGCTACACCTCAGTTTGATGATATCAGTCATAAAATAGCAATGCATGACTGAGTGTGTGTCCAGTTCGAAATAAACTCTCCGCTCCACCTTTCGAATGGAGTCACTCAGTTTCTACGGCAATACCTTTCTTTCCTCGTACCAAGACACAGCCACCGCTCGTTATAGTCGCAGCCGGACGGAAAGTCACTGTGACGTGCATCTTCTTGACTCTTGTTGCCTTTTTGCTGATCAGCCTGTCATGTCGTAGGACACCGATACATCTGAAATTGATTCGCTTCCAGACGTGCATTGGTGCAAGGCGTTCCTCTGCGACTATTCGTGCTGGTCTCATGGCAGACTGAGGATGCCTCCGCGGTGGCCCTTGGAGCGCGTTGACATACCCCGCCAGGATAACACGATGAACAGCGGCCATGGTGGGCTCGCAATCGCAATCAGTTCAACGTGCACTCATTACGTTCGTTGTACTTATTCCCTGCAATTGATGATTTTACACTTCTGTACCGATGCATACTGATTCTGTCTGCAGGGTGGCTTCGCTGACATTCACCAGATAGATATCGCCGCTCTTGGATACGATTTCCCATGAACGTGCTAAAGAGAAAGTTCTACGTTCATCACTTTGGAAATACGAGCATCCAAGTTAGAAGTACGCATATCTGGGTACAGCTTCACCTTACATGATGATTCTACGAACTCACAGGTGGGAAATGGAAAGGTCTGATGGAAGGTTTTCATAAATTTCACCATGGCTGTGCCGATAAACAAGGAGGCAGCTAACACTGCCATGCAGCTGCCCTCACATTCAAGAGTTAATCGCTCTTCTTCCTCGAGCCAGTCCCTTGGTAACATCTCAACTTCCAGTGCGGATGAACTGACGTCCGCTCCAGCAGGCAAAGTGTTCATCTTCCAAATCGCTGTCAACGTCAGGCCTACACTAAGACAGCTCACTGCTACTATTCCTTCGAAACCTCCACATAATACCGAGCCGCCTCTGGCTATTTGCCAATTTCGCTGTCAATGGCACATGCCACGGCTTCCACATTCATGCAGCCCGCCTCTGGGGCACACGATATGATTCTGGAATCCGGTAATGACCCTGGAAGGTCATGAAAAGTATATTCGATCCATATCCTTCTTTTCGAACGGCCGGCGAATGATTAGCGGATCTTGGGACAAGACTGCTTGTCGATGGGACCTGCGGACGGGTAAGGAGATTGAAGAAGCACGGGATGTTTGTGAGCAGGGAGTATGGGCGGTAGCGGTATCCAGGGATGGGCGACGCGTTGTCACCTGGGGGTGGAGGTCTCAACCGCGGCGAGCTCAAAGGCCTCGAGGTTGAGACGGGGATCGTGAAAAGATTCGAGGGCCACTCGCGAGGGATCAGCTGCGTAGATATATCTCCGGACAGCAAGCTGGTGGTGAGCGGGTCATGGGATCGTACATCGCGGATATGGAACTTGGGTACTGGCGAACTCGTGGCTGGTCCATTTGAGAGCATTGATTGGGTGGGCGCAGTTCGGTTTTCGTCAGACTCGAAGAAGCTCGCAGTGAAGTCAGAGGCGGGGAAGTGCCTTGAGGTGTGGGATGTCCACACAGAGACTTTGGACGTTAGGATTGGGGAATTTGGTGACATTCCCTTCACATTTGCTCCCGTATTCTGGACAAACAAAAACAAAACCATCATAGCCGCGTTCACCTTCACGTACGACGACGCCACGACGATATACGAGTTCGACGCTTTGACGCTGGAGATCGTCGGAGCTCCGTTTGAGGGGCACAGCAAGATTATTCGCAGTCTAGCCCTTTCATCCGATGGTGTTCTCCTCGCCAGCGCTGCAGAAGACAACACCATCAAGCTGTGGGCCTTCGAGCCCCGCCAGCTCCTCGCTTCTTTCCACGTTGGGACTCCTAGCTCCATCATCCTCTCACCCAACTCACGTCAATTAGCTTACGCGACAGGTCGTAAGATCTATATATGCAACACTCCACTCGACATCCTGATCAGCACCAGGTGTGTGCCTGAAGCACAGGGCAGTGTACGCATACGCCGCATATGTGTATCATCCGTGCGCTGAAATTCCCTTACAGGCCAATGCAGATAAAAATACAAACATCGGTCGCCTACTGAATGTTCGCATTTTCATGATCTTACTCATTTACACAACTCATCCATCGCCATCATTGCAGTTTCATGCAACCCGTCGCCCTGCTACAGTGCGCCGTCACCCAGCGTCATCGCCGGCCATATCTTTCATGCATAGGCCGCACAGACCTCCGCCTACAATAAACCCACAGCAACCCGGTTTACTGCGCCACCTCCGCGAAGTTCTTCGCTTCTCTTCTCGCACCGTCACCATTCCTCCCGCTCAGAACGACCAGCTCCATGATCGGCTAGATGTACGTCTCTTTATCTCGGATCCTTCATAGTTAGCTCAACGATCTCACCGCAGTTCCCTGCTACGTCGCCCATATCCCACAAATGCTCTCTCTCAGGGCTGGCCACAACTGACTTTGATAATGTTAGTCTTTACTTTTAATCCGCTCGCATGTATGACTGACTGCGTATCCAGTCTGAAACAACTTCTCTGCCTAGCCAGATTTTGCGCCGCTCGAATAGAGTCACGCTGTCCCTGCGGCAGCACCTCGCCTTCCCTAGGTCAAGGCGCAGCCAAGAGCCACCGGTCGTTGAAGTCGCGGCCGGACGCAAGTTCCCTGTAATGTGGATCCCCTTTCCTCTCCTTCCGTATTTTCTGATTGGTGCCCTACAGCGACTTGTTGCTGCCAATCTACCGGAATACATAAAAGTCGATGACACCCGACATCCGTCTAGCCAACAGATGCAGATTGCTGTGTCGCAGGACATGAAGGAAAACTCCTCATCGTCCGAGTCATCTGACATTGATTCGCTCCCAGACGTGCATTGGTGCAAGGCGTTCTTCTGCTACTACTCGTGCTGGTCTCACGGTAGACTGAGGATGCCTCCGCGATGGCGCTTAAAGAATGTGGATTCGCCCCATCAGGATGGTATGACGAGTAGTGGTCGCGATGGGGCTCGCGGTTAGAGCCAGTAGTCTAATGTGCACTCGTGTTTGTTGAATGTGATGAATCTGTAAGTTACGTAGCCACGGAAGGTTTAGAGTTTAGCCTTTGAATTGATAACCTGCTACTTAGCGACATCGATATCGATATTAAAATCTTATCTGAACTTTCAGTGTGAACGAACAGTGGCCCCCCGGTATATGACTACCCTTGGCAATTCAAGTGAATTCTGAGGAAATGTGTTGATTCAGAAGTCCATAAGATGCGTCCAATATATTAAGTTACTGAAAGTGATGTTGTTTGGGTTATTTGTAGCTGTGTGGTAACAGCTTCTGGATTAAACAAGACCAAATAACTCTTTGGAATTGAACAAGGCAGGCCGCAGAACGTCCTGACCTTCAAGTTACCCTGACTTGCTCGGTTTCATAATGCCTGGAGAACCATCGCGGTCGACCCTTATAGATGTGTAAGTTGCTGTGCTTTGTTTCACAATGCCATCTCTCCATGACCATTGCTTCTGTGCAGAACCAACCAGCAGCTACATTCCTTACTCTCTGGCAGGCTCGACGGCTCGTCCCCAGATCAACTGTGCGATATTATATCCGCGCGTTCCTCGCAACTTCGAAACGTTGATAGTCCATATGGAAAGCCCACACCGAAGTCACGAGGAGCAGTCGAGGCCGGCTCGGTCACGCTCGCGGATGGCGTCGTGCTGCAAGTCGACGAAGTGGAGAGGGAGTTCACGCTTGCAATCAGTGCTCGGTTCGAGATTGACGAAATTCAAGCTTTTGTCCTCCTTCGATCGTTCATGTATAATGAAGGGCTCTCAGGCAATGGAGGATCGACTGACAAAGGTGTTGTGGACGAGCTCATTGCAGCAATCACGCCATTCTACTACTCCGAACGTCTCTTCGTTTTACGCGTGCTCATTCCACTGTTTCGTGCCCACGAGAACACTGGCGACTCAATACATGATGTTGCCATGAAGTGTCTTCCAAAAATCCTTCAAGACG
>NW_024538358.1:0-9042 GCF_016628075.1 Suillus paluster
CAATCTGTATTTCCATTCGCCTCCACCGCCAACCTTGTTCTCCCCGCACTTATCTTATCTTACGCTATCTCACTCTAACTTCCTCTTCTCGTGTGCAATTACAATTTCAACGCACTTATTGGTTCTTCTCTTATTCCCTGCTTAGCACTACCTTTAGGTAGAGGGCCATTCGGTGTCCACGTTTTTCCAACTTACGCGGGAAACTCTAGATTGTGGCGTGCTTATTCCCGCGGAGGTTCCCCAATCCGCCCTAGCATGTATATGTGCCGATTGTATATTCGTGTCTAAGTTTTTACACAGCTTCTGCATGATTACGAGCTTTTTATCAATATTTTTCACAAGATCGTACCACTAGGGTAACGCACATGTTGACAATGCGGGCAAGAAGCAGGTTTCGGATACTACCGTTCAGTAAACAGTCATACCACTCCACTCCGAGGATCCTTTTCGTCTGTTTACTTATTGGAGCGTACACAATGACTACTGAGACAAAGGTAGTAGCGCCACGAATGTGACAACGTACCATGATGACCCGAGTTCCGTATTTCAATTCCCCATAAGTACCCAGGTCTCAGAGATGGGCATCAACAGGCATCAACGGGAAGATGACTCAGCGCACTAACTACAACATCGTTTTCTCCTCATCTGTTAGCTAGTATTTATTCTCTGAGACCGTCGGCCCAACACGACTCCTTGATTGACTCCGACTTGATCCCAAGTGATTACTTCAATTTTCCCCTGCCGAATTTCAACCCCTTTGGGGGTAACCACGTAGCCAGAGGTAGTAAGAAGTAGTAAGGAAGAATGGTTCCTTTTTGCTGGCACTAGTGTAGCGGGCTTTAGTTATCCCATCGGGCACTATCGGGCATCATGATATTTTGACTCTCAAGTCATGATCATCTTTTGGTATCATACATTCTTACTAAAGTACCTCCTTAATTTCCGATATTGCATGCATACAGTTCAGAAACTGCGACCCTCACGACCTCTTCTCGCAGGTGCAGGGATATCCGCTAATGAAATCACAAGGACTGAAAGAACCGTGTCTTCCCAGTCCAGCCTCGTCGCATACTCCCATGGGAACGACCGAATATTCACTGTTCTCGAAACGGGACCAGCCGAATTCCAATGGTGTGGGGCCTCGTGATCTCGTCCCGAGGAATAAAGGCCCCCGATCGCTGAATCTTAGCTACGAAGCTTCCGTCCTGGCCCCAACACTCTCCTCTCCACCCGAAACTACCCTTGCAGTGGGTCAACGGGTACTGTTTGTCTGCTACCAGATACCATTAAGCAATTAAATTCTATTAAAATTAAACAGGGGGGGAAATGTGAACATATGACAGTCATGATACATCCACAGCTCTATATAATATACATGGAATGTTTCTGCAATATAAATGAGCATATGCTACCGCTATAACAAAGTCCTGACATGTTTTATGATAGTACATTGTAAGTAGGTCAAGACTGTCGTCCCTTAACCGTTACGCCAAAAGGCAGTGATAATGAAAGCTCATGCTTCATTATCTCGGACAGTATTTATGCTGTTATGGGAACTCAGGTAAGCCACCGGGCTTACATACAGAAATAGGGGATATCTGAGAAGATGAGTGTTCTGGAGGATAAATAAACATATATAATACACCTATAGACTCTCAGGTATACATTCCTGAGTGATAGGACGCTAAGCTAAGAATTATGGAAGGAATGTGGATGTGGGAGATGCGTGGGAAAGCAGGAAAAACATATGAAAAAAAAACATATCATAGCGCACTACACACAGCTTCCCATGATATGGGATGTATGTAGAATGATGGGGGGACCTCATAAATACTATATTTGCCATACTTGAAGTACTACAGCTTGAATTTGGAAAGATATGTTGATCTGAGCTTTCTCGCAATAGAGCCCCTGCCACAGTGCCACTATCCACAACAAATTTAGTATATAGGCAGGTATGTTACCTGTAACACCTCAAGGGTGTTGAATTTAGTATTCCCGAGGTCCCCCCAATCATTAGACATACATCTCATATCATGGGAGGCTGTGCGTAGTGCGCTATGATGTGTTTTTATGTTTTTTATATATATGTTTTTCCTGTTTTCCCACGCATCTCCCACATCCACATTCCTACCACAACTCTTAGCTTAGCGTCCTATCACTCAGGAGAAACGCGTGTACTGTACTTGGCATGCGATTTCCTCCTGGCAATTGATGTCAATTTGGCCATGTTAGGATCGGAGGCTCTTCCCACCAAATAGCATCACGTGAATGAGCTCACCTTCGTGCCTCTGGTGGTCACCGGAGTGGAAACTAGTTTTTCTTTCCTGGCTAATGCGTCAAGCAACTTAAGATAAGCTATCAGATAGGTAAGTTATCGGACTAAAATATATCAACAATCGAAGCTGGTGTAGTAGCAGCTTTCTAAATTTACGTGGTTTGCTGACCAGACTCTTAGGTTGACACCATGACTTCTCCGAATTTCCATGATTCGTCCGTCCTGTCGAGTTCCCCTGCCTCCGTCAGAGCCGCTTCTCCCGTTCGACGAAGGGACAATAGAGAAAGCCTATGTCAGATCGACGTGGTGGAGCCTGGCTCCCGTCCGCATATCTCGCCGACGCTTATCCGCTCTTATGACCCGAATGACCTAGAAGTGAGGGAGAGGCAGAGAACGCTGGATGTGGACATGGCTCTGCATCTGTCCAGGGCCCGGAGAGAGACTATAACGACGCCTGCAACATCATTACCATATGAATCGGTACCCCACCCTGAGGCAAAACTCCCATTCTCCCACTTCTCCGCCATCGAGGAACACGACATTGATGTCGCTCGTGGAGACCGAATTTTCCGCATAGATCATGATTGTGTGAACGGGGTTTCTGATGGGCTGCACTCCCCACGATCTCTAACTCCTATCGACTTGCGGATGCAGCACCTTGACCAAACCCATGACCCAGCGCTTCTTACGACTATGGGAGGTGAGTACCGACCGATTCGTGGCGAATCTTCTATGCCGGGGCTTCCGGTGTATCAACCAAATGCAAACCAACCTGTCTTCACCTTTGCCCATCTGGAGGCCTTTGCGGCTCAAGAAAGGCAGAACTAGGTATATCATCACCCACGAATACCCATGGTTCAGGATTCCGGCTGTACCATCCACACTTTCCACAGAGCGGCGGTCCAGAGTTGACCGCATCTCCACCTGGTGGAGCTCCTCCTTTTGAAGCCGGACTTGACTCCCCTTATCGCGGTAATATCCGACAGCGCAAGCTCAGCCAGAGTAGTCCCGTCCCTAGGCAACACCGGAAAGGCATCCGGGGCAAGATGGCCTTATTTGAGAACCACGGCGGAGATCCAAACTTCACTTTTCCGAGTCGGCTGACGGGACTTAACAACTTGAGTGCCATCCCATCCTCGGAGAATGTGGCAGGAAACCAGTACAACGCTGCAGGGATGGGTGGGATCATGTCACCCGGTCATGACAGACCATACCGATTCTCGTTTTACTCCAATGCGTTGTCTGCCACCATTCATGCACGAAGTCTCAGCGAACTTCCTGCGGACGGACAGTCTTTTGAAGATTTGTTTACTGGCATACCTCCTCCTGACCACCCGCAAGACACAAAGGGTGGTTCTGCCCCTGTTCCCGTGCCACCACCACACCAGGGTCTGGCTTCTGTTCAGGATACAAACAAGCGCCCAGGTCCTCCGGATTTTGTACCCAGCCACAACGGTAGCTATCAAAACGGTAGCTATCATGGTCGCCCGGAGAAGGGCGGGGCTGGTAATCCAGGCCCACCAAACGGCCTCGGGGGCGGTGGCGAGCTTGAGGGGAATACGTGGTGGTTAGATGTCCTAAGCCCGACAGATGAAGAGATGAAGGTTCTGAGCAAGGTACTGCCCACGTAGCCAGTTTGGTTGTCTGAACTTAGGCATTTTTCAGGTCTTCTCTATTCACCCTTTAACGGCTGAAGACATCCAGATGGAGGAAGCTCGCGAAAAGATTGAATTGTTCCGGAACTACTACCTTGTCTGTTTCCGGAGTTTCGACCAGGATCCTTACAGTCCTACGCACCTGGAGCCCCTGAACATGTACATTATTGTATTTAGAGAGGGAATTTTATCTGTAAGCGCTCCACTGTCTTCTGTAACTTTCATTCACAATTCTTATAGTTCCACTTCCGCCCTACCCCACATCCGCAAAACGTCCGCCGGAGAATAAAGCAGCTGAAAGATTACATTAACGTCACATCGGACTGGATCTCGTACGCGTTGATTGATGACATCACCGATGCCTTCGGTCCTCTAATCCAGTCCATTGAATACGAAGTTGACTCTATTGACGAGCTCGTCCTTATCTTGAAGGAGGCGGAGCAAAGTGACATGTTGAGGAGAATTGGAACGTGTCGCAAGAAGGTCATGGGGCTGTTGCGCTTGATGGGCAATAAGGCGGATGTAGTAAAGGGGCTCGCGAAGAGATGCAATGAAAACTGGAGGGTGGCACCAACGTCAGACATCGTGAGTTCTTCGCTCTTGATCATCTACGTCACGACTCATTCTCTATAAAAGGGTCTATATCTTTCTGATATCCAGGTCAGTTGCTGCTGCCGCTCAAATCACAATTTATTAATTCCATCGGACTTCTAGGACCACTTGATAACGATGACGCAAAATCTGAATCATTACGAAAAAATTCTGTCCCGATCGCACTCCAACTACCTGGCACAGATTTCCATCGAGATGACGGATGCCAACAACCAGATCAACGATGTCCTCTCAAAGATGACTGCGTTGGGTACAGTGCTTATCCCGATGAACTTGGTAACAGGTCCGTTGCTTGTCTTCACGATGATATGTGTCCTCATGACTCGTTTAGGTATATGGGGTATGAATGTACACGTTCCAGGCCAGGATGATCAGGTATGTGGGTGACCATTTGCACAACCGCCACTATTTATTCCGTCTTTCAGATCAGCTATCATTGGTTTGCTGGGATCCTTTCCGCACTTGCAGCCTTCGGCATTATTGGCGGGTACACCACATATAAACTCATGGTCAAACGATGAACACGTTTGAAACGGTCGATTCGTTATTTTTTTTAATTATGTCTGTCTGGGTTTTCGGCTTTCTGGTTCGCTTAATTTGTAATTTATACTCCCGATCTCGTCATCACGATTTGCGGCTAGACTTCCATCGAGTTCGCGGGAGAACTCAAGGATCGGCCTCAACTTCCCATTCACAACATAGCTTCTTTTCCCATTCATATAGCTAAATTCACGTACGTACATCAACTCCATAGAAAGCATGCTAGGTAGAGGTGAGAACAATTGCAGCTAGGGTCAATAATAATGACTACTGGTACATAGAACCAAAACAAAAATTCGCAAATGACGCAAGAACGAATGTAACACTACAAAGGTCTACTTGTGAGTTCCAACCAACAGCTTTACTGATTTGACAGAAGAGCATTCTCCATTGATCGAGTTAAGAGACAAGGAGGATGGGGGTCTAGCATAAGGGGGAGGGATCGAAGGCGCTCGCCGAGGGGAAGGCTCAGTGTCAACCGGTGATACAATCATCGCCAGCGAGGGCGAAAGCGCCTGTTGCATCGTACGAGCTCCAACGCTGGTGGAGGGAAGAACGGGGGTTTGAGGAAGACGCCGTTGCTTGGGTGATCTCGGCTCTGGGTTGTCCTGTGGACTGTCATCTGCATACTTTCGCTTCTTGTTCGAGTGTGGTGACTGCGAGCGGGATTGCCAGGGCGGGGGAGGTGGGACATGATGTCCATTCGTTGACGGCTGCCTTGCAAGCTCATAAACAGGGGTCGGTGGCGTGGGGAGTGGTATGGGAGCGCTGTGAATATGCGAATGTCGATGGTGCGTGGAAGGACCGGGTTCAGTACTATGAGGCATTGCAAGTGCTGGAGCGCTCCGGGAAGGTACATTGCCGTTGATGAGATCAGGCTGACCCGGCGAAAATCGTATGAGTTCCACGAACAGTGTCTGCGTGTATGGGGGCAACATCTTCGTGTAGACAACATCCTTGCTGAAGGTGTCAAGCATTGCGCTCGTGTTTACATATGTGTCTGGATCTTGGTTATCTGCTCGTCTGTTAATATAGCGATACGTTAAAGCTTAAAACGAAATTTACTAACCAACGTGCTTCACGCGGACTTCCGAATAGATGTATGGGCGGCTCCTGCGTAAACAGCACAGCGGGCACATAAATCGGCTGTTGCCGCTGGCGTTGGCCTCTATAGGAAAGAAGACACAGCCGGAGTGGTAAAGTCTTCTGCAAGCCTCGCATTCAACGGTTGGATAATCGAGGAGGTATGAAGTGCGGCCGCGGCATATGCAGCGCGTACCATCCATCCAATCCTTGTCTACATCCTGGCCGAACGTGAACTTCGGTCTTCGCCTCTTCTTGACCCGAACAGCTGGAGGTTGACCAGCGAGGATGCGATGCAGACCAGCGAGGTCGAGGCCGTATGAGACTTCGCGACTTGGAGACACAGCGAACTGGATCTTATACAATTTGCGCATGTAGTGGCGCACCTGAGCGATGTATTCAACCCGCTGGTTGCCGGTTTGGGAAGCATACGTCAAAAACGAGCCGATGACTGTGCACAAACGATCTATCCGATGGACAATGATCTCCAACTGCTTCCAGGCATCCGAATAATTTTTGGTTATCGCAGGTGCTTTAAGGAGGATGGTCGGCAAGAAACAGAAGTGCCAGCTGCGTTCCTTGTGGATGGCACCATTCCAGTGATGATGATCACAGAAAGGGCATGAACCACCGTTAGCTGCGCAAACGCCATGGAACCTCGCGAAGCAATGATCGCACTGAACTGCATCGGAGTGAGCACCAGGCGGAGGGGGCCGAACGGGAGTGGTGCAGATGCAGGTGAAGTACTCGTCATTGGGCGGATGGTCATCCTCAGGTCTCGTCGACTCCTCGACATCATTCAGGATATCCCGGCCATGAGCACATTCATGCTGCGGACAATACCATGGCAGATCTTCTAACCATTCTTGATGGCGAGTGAGCTGGTCATCCAGCTTCTCAAAGAGGGGCAGTGAGAACATGGTGAGATGCTCTCGGGCGTAGGATCTCCACTTCCGCATCATCGCAAAGACATCTGTGTCTTCTCCGTGCTGGTAACGATGTTGAAGGATCGATTCACATCTATTCTCGAGATCCAAAGCAAACTCGGCAGTCTGCTTCAGGTCTCTGATAGCAGGAATGCTGAAATCTTTTTCAGCACGGCCGACGAAACGCATGACTTCCGAAATTCTAGGCTTGGGTCCTTGACCATCGGGGGATATCCAAGCCTTCGCCTGCTTCTCGAAATCCTTCGCTTTGCTACGCGCGGACATCAGCCGATCGTAGATTGTGACATCGATGGGAATGGTGGAGTCTATCTCAAAGAACTCGTCGAGTTCCTCGATGGTCTTGTGTGGTTGGTCCAATACGTGCCTCGCCCGCTCTTCCCAGTCACCCCCAGCTCGTTGACGAGACTCTAGGGTTCGTATGAACTGGTTTTCGAGAGGAACGCTGCAGGCGCGAGCACGGGTCAAAAGCCCACGAATGTCTTCCAGTGTAGCTAAAGGATCCTCTGCCTTCTCCTCCAGCTCTCTAATGAGTTGCTCCAGAGACACAAGTTTCTCTACTTCAAGTACTTCATCAAGTTGCACGTTGATGGATGAAGCGCCCAGGAGCAGCCGCTCGCAATCAGCTATGAATGTGTCACGGCTGGCTACTGAATTGGCAGAATCGAGTAACGCTGAGGCTTTGCGTCGAATATCTTCTGCTTGTGTAGCCAACGTACGGAGGGTTACTGTCTCCGAGGCTTCAAACCCGAGAGTCTGCACCTCCGCCAGGAGAGCATACACCTCGTCGAGTCCACGGTCAGGCCTATCACCTGGGTCACGGTCATCGAACGCAGCGTTGTTCGCTTCATGCAAAGACGGGCGACCGCGAGAACGGCGCGTGAGTTTGCGACCGTGCTTGCGGCTGATGAATGTATTGGCAGCCTCCAACCACTCATTGCCACGGTTGACGCATTTACGGAGGGCGGCGAGTTCAGGAAGGTGATAATTAATCCGTTCGCCTTCAGCAAGGAGCGCGCGAAGAGAGCGTAACGACGGAAGGCCACTTTCCATAAGCACCTTGTTGAATTTCGCCCGCCATTTGCCAGGGATGGCTGCGCGCTCAACGACTTTCCCAAGGATCTCGCGGAGGTCGGCGTCAGAGAAACGTTTCCTGAGCGTCAATTCTTCTGGTGCATGGCCGCAAAGTTGATCCATGTGGTCTACGCAGACAATTTCGCTCTTGCAATGACAGACGACCTGCGAGAGGTAGCAGAAGGCTTTGCAAATTGTGCATTGGTATTGATCTTCGGAGCGATCCTCTTCCTCAAGGCGCTCGCAAAGGCCACGGTCACGAGCTACCTGACGAGCTGCGAGTTCACGCTCAGTCATTTCCTTCAGACTCGACTCCAGCCTTCAGAAAATGTAGTGAGATTCACAGAATAATTCGTTTTTGTGCGTCGATTCTTACCATAACGCAGTTTTAATGGATTGTGACTGTTGCGTAATCGTTACGAGAAGCTCATCATGGGAAAATACCGGCAACTTCTTGTGTTCACGATAGCGTTGAACACAATCACGGCCAAAAGGCAACCAGTCTGGGAGCGCGAAATTGACGGCCCTCATTGAAATTGAACTGCCATGAAACTGAGTCAAGATGCGATCGATCGAAAACGTTCAAAACGCACCCCGTGGTTGAAACCTGCATGGTATGCTTTCGGGAACGTGATAACAAACTCGCCTGCCCGTTGGTTGCACGCATACACGCGGACTCCAGCATCAGTGAGGCGCTTCGGATCATCAACGTGACGAGCTGGAATAGGAGATCGGACTGCGCCTCAAATAGGTCAGGTGCCTCACCTTGATGGCGGCCTCGAACTTCTCTGCGTTTCTCTGGGATGCCGTACCAGGTCTTGATTCACCCAATGCATAGGGGAAACCATCAGAAAAA
>NW_024538359.1:0-9023 GCF_016628075.1 Suillus paluster
CTGACTACTGTCAAACAGGATTGATTTTCAGTTTCACTCTACTACATAGATTCGCGTACATGTATAACTCATCATCTAGTCCTGTAATATTTCACATCTCACTCAAACTTAAGTGGGCGATGACGTTGTAAGTGGGCGATGATTCAGCCATGAGTGGGCAATCGTCGGGCAATCGGTTTTATCTGGAGATAAAACTTGATGATTTATTTTCACATTTTATTGTCAGGGGGTATTTTGAATTTTAACGCCCGTCTAAGCGACGGTCTAAACTTCATACATGAGCAGACATTCAGTCACGTGCGATAGTTGAAGTTTTTTCGAGTCTTAAATGTGAAGTTTCATTTCAAAGTTTATGCCAGCATTAAAGATATATTTATATTCTTATTGTCATTGATGTTCAGACAGTAACAAAATGTTCGCTGATGCTTTATATTTCTCTTGTCGTGCAAGATCTCTTTAACATTTGAAATTTTACATCCACTTAGACGACAACCTAAATATTAAGTATTATCTTGACATTTCGTACGACATTCAAACCAGTCTTAAATATTCAAATCCCCGATGTGCTTCCATCATCGAGTTTCCCACTTTAAAGCCATTAGGCAAGATATAACTTATGTAAAAGTTCAAGCTATGCCTGGTTGGTTTCAGGTAGTAGTAGGGTACAGTAAAATCGGTCCTAGCCCACATTAACAATATATGACAATACACTGTGGGAAGTGAAAACACTGAAAATTGGTGGTCTAGAATACTGAAAGTCAGGGTTCAAAATACTGACTTTCAGAGTTTTGTATCTTAGGACCACAGTCAACATCTGAACCAGAAGATAGGACATGTGAGATTTCAGTGTCAAGAATACTGAACTGTAGTGCTGCCGCAGTCTGGTCCATGGTTCTCACACCAGCCAGAACCGGACTGGAAATTGGTTCTCGGTTTCTGGCTATTCCCAAACCATTCCATTTTGGTTCGGCAAGGCCGAACTGTTCCGAATCCTTGTCAATTCTCACTTTGACATCACTTACCTCAATGTCAGGGCCGACCTTCGGGATTTGCACTCTCGGTACCTGGTCAGGCTATGTTTAGCCCTTTTGAAGGTAAGTACTAACCAATCGAACTTTCAATTCTCTCACCCACTGACATACATTTAACTATGTTTTAGAGAGTTATGATCCTCCACCGGCTTTTCACTCTGACAGATCTCCTAGGATATCAATATTCTGTGATACTTGGGTGTTCTTGTCCTGCTCTGTGTACAAAATGAGGTGACAATGACGAAAATGTGAGTCTGATATCTCCCTGAAAATGTCTCAAGACGCCTGCACTCTCAATGCTGATAGCTCCCTCAAGGATGCTTCTGATATCAAGTTCTACAATGATCCTGATGATGATGTCCTGTTGCCACCGGTTCCCATCAACGGAATCCATGAGAAATGCCTTCTCCATTCTACTCATGCTGGACACACCCCAGCAACTGTTGCAGCTGGTTCTTGGCGCTCTGGCTGCCCTTCAAAGCCCTCAGCTCGCGTTCGTGATGCTGACAATGCCTGTGGGCTGTCCTTGTCCTCGGGCACAAGGAAACGTGCATTATCGAGTGCTGTGGACCATCCAGCACCCATTAAAAAAGTTGCTATGTGAATCCTATCTCCTCTCGACTCTGACAACGACAAAGATATATCTCCTCTCAACTCTGACAACGATGAAGATATCCCTGCTTCTGCTCCTGATCCAGGAGAATCATCCTCCAATGAGATGATTCCCCAACCAGATGACGATGAGACTGATGACAAGTCTGAGAATGAAGGCGCCACTCAGAGTGTACATACCACTCTTGACCATTGTTCTTCCTGCGCTGACACTTGGATTTAGGTTTTGAAAACCGAATGTACAGCAGATATTCAGACCATATTCAATTGTATTCCTGATGGGTGGGTATGCACCCTGTGCAAGTAAGTTATTCGTCTGGTTTTCAATCTTTTTTTTTTTGATTTTGCATAAGGGACGCTGGTGAACCAGCATCCAAGCACACATTTCATGGAGGGACTTCAACACTGCGAACGCACATAGTCCGCCACAAACGGACCCATTTTCCAGTATACAAGCAGTGTTGCGATGCTGTGGGCATGTCATATACCTGATCCGACTGCTCCGATACTGATATCCGCTCCGCTTTCTGACCCCTCTGCTCCATCCATCCTCTGCTCCATCCAATCACAAGTCCACATTCTGCCCTACACTTCCGCTCAAACCGCTCAACCGGTCCCCTTCCATAATGTCTCCATTCAACTGGATCTCTTTCCCCTTTTAGATATATACCTTCCCCTTCGGTACATAGACCCTTACTTCCGGATCACTGGTAATTCCTATTACTGCTCGATCACTGATCCAATGCATACATATCAATATCTGCTCTGACTTATGTCTTTGCCTGTGTAAAGTACTTACAAATTATATCCTTGGTACATAGTTTTACAACATAGTTATCCTGATCACTGCCTCATACATAGAAGTATATAACATATCCTGTACTTAGATATTTTCCCCAGTCTTAATATTACTTATCTTCTCGCAGTTACTACTTGTGAGAATTCTCAGTAGGACCTTGCCTCCTCTGGACACAAGTTTCACCTTGTTGTCACCTCCGACCCTCCACTCCGACTTAGAGCCGTGCTCTAAGTCTTCTCTTTACTTCTCTGCCCCTATCAAGTATTCCCCCTGCTCCTTTCCGCCCTCCGCATTATCCTCTGCCTCCTCTGCTCCTATCAAGCATTCCCCCCAGCTCCTTTCCACCCTCCCCATTATCCTCCGCCTTCTCTGCCCTGCTCCTAGTTGGTCCGCCGCTAGTAGCTCTTACCTCCTGACCCTCAAAGTGGACCTAAGCGATCCATTCATCCTATTGTCGGACAATGTTGGACCCGCTCCAAATTCGGGGTACGTACTCAGCTAAGGGCACAGCACAAGAGCTGAAGCCAAGCCCCGACCCCTCTGCCTCTTGAGCTGGCACGGTACCTAACAGAGTTGGCCTATGGATACAAGTGTGTATCCGACCTTGGGTAAAAACAGGACCTCAGTAAGTCTTAGCTTCAACATGTCTACTCTGTTCAGTACCTCAATGATCATTTCTTCAATGCCAGTCATGTCAAAATGCCGCTTGTTCGCAGCCACAAAGGACTTGGGTGGTATGGTGGAAAGCAATTCAAATTTATTGTGATAAGGGGATATGTGCCTTGTTGAGCCAAAGTTGTACAGCTCAACAACTGGCTTATAGTCATTCTCATTGCTGACCAGCACAGCGAGCTTAGGTACATCAATGTCACTCCAGGGTAGGTCTTTATCATCCCCCTACTTCTGAGAACCAGTCTGCATCATTGACATCATAGGCTTCATGGTCTTCTGCATTGGAGTCAGAGTCGGATGAGGTCAAGAGTTTGGGTAAGTCAGAGTCTGGCTCTATCAGGGCATCAATTGCAAAAATGCTGTTGTCCTCAGAGTCAAGATCAGCTACAATGTGAACTGATCCTCTTACAACAACACAGCAGTAGAGTCTTTGTTTGGCTGACTTGTTGGGTTCCTTGCAGTTGGCCTTGAAGTGCTCTCTGGATCTGCAGTTCCAGCAGGGCAGGTGCTGCCTGCCACATCCATTTGGGCCTCCACATTGACCCCCATCTGCCATTACCATGCCCACGACTGGAGAAGTCTCCCAGGGCAACAGATAAGGCTTCATCACTGTCACAGCCTTTGGCAGCACCATGGCCATTGCTGTTGTGACCATCCTTGCGATTTCAATGCTTGGATTCTTCAATGATTTGTGAGATGAGGATGTCAGGGGTCAATGGTTTGAGTTGGGCTGTAGAGGCGAGCATTATCCAGCTGCCCAGACACACAAGCTTACAAGGTGATTAGGGAGGGATTGGATAATGGTTGAGCAATAGTCTTTTTCTTCAATATCAATGCCAATGGCAGCTAACTCATCTCATTTTGCACGTAGGTCATCTAAGAGAACTGACAAATGTCATAACTACCTGGACATTAGACTCCAGAACTTGTGTGGACACCTCGTCCTCACATAATTCCTTACCTAAATAGCTTGGTATCCCACAGGGGTGTGACAAGCTAATAAGCTAGGAATACTTGTAGTACCCTACACTGCCAGTAATTTAGCCCACTTAAATGCTGAATATTTAGACTTCGGCAAAACAAGGCCAGCCACTGTATGTTTGGCTGTGGTGCCACATCACAAACATACCATTCTAGGTGATTACGCTAGCCACAAGACAGCGCCATCGTCGGCAACATCCGAAACCTTTGTGCTCATTGTTGACAACAACAAGCACAACATTTCACTCAATTCTCATTAAATTTTTGCAGGACTTTTCATGATAAGGCCACCAAGGCATCAATTATAAGGTAAAACATGAATATGCGAGCAAAACATAAGGAAAATGTAGTATGGCATAAATGAGCATAGCGGGATCTCAGACAAGCAGGTTTAGCTGACAAAGTAGCCAAACGAGACACCAATAGGTGTGTGGGCATGGTTGAAGTGTTGTTGAAGGCGGTCTAAGTTGTGGCTGGGGACATGATGCTCGATGAAGAAGCATGTCAGTGATGGACAGCAGTTACTTGGGCAGTCTTCTTCGTCCTTGTTGGCCACGGTGAATCCACCCTTGTTTCCTTCCTGGTGAGCAGCGTGGCTTCTTCTGCATGGAAGTGCAGCGCCTGTCCCTGAGCTAGTGGTGAACCATGTTGATGAACTCGGTATCCTTCTGCTTCCTTCCCGCCGTTGGGGATGCTCCTTCTACAATGTTTGTTGTTCTTGGGTCTCTCAGACGACACCACACACTTGTTCCCTGTCCCCTCCCTGTCCCTCACTCTCATCTTCTCCGTCGACATCAGGCATGTCTTCGTTAGTTGCACTTGTGTTTGCATCGCTAAGGCAGCTTGGAAACGCTGGTCTGCCACTGATCATACTCAGCATCCCTGAGTTTCTGAAAGGATGGGGTAGCGCCTGAGTCAAAGGCATGGAATAAAAATGTGAGTTCATTGAGGGAGTGATGTCACCGGGACAGCAGAACTTGAGAGCGGCCAATTCTTCAAGATGATGCGGTGCTTCAATGTGATATTGTCGTCAAAGTTCACATAGTACATCCCTTGAGACCTTGGGGGAGCAGCCGTCTCCTCTGTAAAGTGCTTTCATAGCGATAGAACTAAAATTGAAAGCCTGTCAACTCATGAAGTTTGTTGTGAATGAGTTCACCAGTCTTCTTCTTCCATTCAAGGACCTCCTCTACGTGAGTTTTTGCCATACCTTGGAAAATACTCTGTCAATTTGAGATAACCATGCAACACAATGAATTTTACATACCCTGTACACCAGCAATGGTGAAAACCCTCAGATGAAGGGCTATATTGCCCATGGAAGTCCCAAGACAAGCGTCAAAGAAGCAGAAGCACGCAATGTTTGAAAGATATGAAGTTGATTGAAATGCTCAACATCCGAGCAAACTGCGAACAGTAAGATCTCCATTCCTGTGTGGCGTTCAACGCCAATAGCTGGGAACTTTATGATTAGTAGTGCAGAGCTTCATATTGAAAATAAAAAACAAACCTCATGATCGTTTGAGTCCAGAGTCTTCCTGCCATCTTGGAAGGCATTCAAAGGCACATTGTGAAGCGCTAACTCTTTGACTTCATGCTGGTCGCCAAGGCTTCATATGAGATCTTCAGTGGTGTTTTCTTGTTCTTCCCTGCTCATAATTTTCCACTGAGTGGAGACCTCTGCCACAATAGAGCAGACTTTTCTCTTTGCTTAAACCTTGTTTCTCATGTTCTATGGAATGTGTAGTGAGATATAATGTTACCGTCAATAGAGTTTTTGCAAAATAAACATACCCTCATTGTGTTCCTTGAGTTTACCCGAAAGAAAAGCATTCCAGCGATTAACACTTCGCTTGTGAGTGATGAGATGTGACTGCTGCATAATTTCTTGATGGTAATAGGCAATACTGTGCTTGCCAAACTTCTCGTGCAGCATTTTGGCTTGATGCTGAACAACCTCCCTAGCCTCATTCATGCAGTGCCATTGTCAACTCAATGTTGTGTGCGTTTTCTCCCTCAAGGCAGCCTTCTGCTTGGAGGACCATTGGATGCGCACTTTCATGCGGCTACGCCAGGCCTTTCGCAATTGGAAGTTTGCACTTTTTCGCGTTGAAGCGGTGTAGCGCACTCCATTGATGTTGGGGGACATTTTTCACAGAGTGCATGTGATGAGGTGCTAGTCAAGCGAAAACACACTGAAAACAAATGTAACTTTCTGTGTTGCACAATAATAAACACGTAACCCTACAAAATATTCAAGGTACTCAGTAGTCACTCTGCCGTATCTTCACCAATGTTAATCAAAGCCCACAGAAAATATACCTCCGTAGTAGGCATACCACGAGCTGATAGGTGTCCACAAAGTCTACGCAAGTAGCAGTTGTGTCCAAGGCATGTGCGATCATGAGAAGGGCATGCACAGAGTATCCATGAGATTGCAAATAAAGATCAGCCAGTTCTCTGAATGATGGGACAGGCATGTCATAAAACATGGGCTCAGAAACACTGCTCTGGATACCTGAGATGTCCCGTATATGCTGATAGACAGGTCAAATAGGTGACTGATCAGATGATTGAGCTTGGCTTTCAGCTTGGGGAACTTGCCACACACAAGTAGCACCTGGAGTAGAACCGAGATGCTGAGATGGAGAACCGAGACACTGAGATGGAGAACTGAGATGCTGAGAGAGATAACTGGGATGCTGGGAGGGGTGTGTAGTAGTGGTCCATGAATTAAAAGAAGTTGAAGTGTCTATGGACAAGTCACAAACAGCCTCCATCAAGTCAGATTCTGCTGGTAGTCATTTATTGTGAGGATCGCATATACATAGTAATGAACGAAAATACATATGAGTCAAGACTTGTGCTTTAGGAATGGATGGTGTTGATTTGCGAGACGGCTGATCAGTGGCATTCCCAGCGCGATGTCCCTTGGTTATCATCCATTCCATAGCCTTGGACATGGTTTTAAGCTTCTTGTAGACAGGCTTTTGAAAGCCAGTGACACTGTTCTGACAGAAACGCCTGATATTAAATGATTGAACATTAGATTAGTAGAAGATGAGAAAAAACGGAACTCACCAAGTAAGAAAAATGCCAGACTCATGGCCCACCACAACACAATAAAACCCTGATACTTTGCCATACAGAAGAGCATGCACAGTCGTGGATTTATAGAATTCTCGAGCAGCAGAGATCGGGGGCGTTGAGTCATCGAACTTGCTAGTGATGGGCTGTAGACAAGAAAAGATGGAATCTGCTGTCATTTTGTCTTCAGTGTGGATGGCAATGGAAAAAGATGGGCTTCTAAAGCCGTAGGTGATGAAAGGTCTAGATGGCAAGGTGGGCAATGAGTGGTGATAGATCTGATGAGCTGACAGTTTGATCATCAAAAAGAAGTTGAGAGCATACCAATCAGAAAAAATCCCTGGTGCTCGTCCTCCAATAACCACCCACATAACTCAGTCGAATGGAAGAAGAATTCAAGCCTTTGATAAAGTATGACTTTGAGGTGTCAAGGTGAGTGTTGAGAATCAAGCAGGAATAGAGAGAGGTGTGAGGTGCATTACGTGTAACATCAGCACATCTGGCATCAGCACTAAACAATTCCTCATCACCGCTGATAGCTACAAGAAAGTCATAAGCCTGCTCGATGATCTTATGAAAGAGGATATGACTTTAGGACTTTGACTTTAGGACTTGTATATGTAAGGGAGGTTTATCGATGATCCATCATCAAGATCCAAGAGTGTGCAGGATGTGCATTGCATTGCATGTGTTATTACAGATCTCTGGCTATCATTTGCTCACGGCACCTCAACTCCACAATTACAACACATTAATATTCTCATTCATGCTTAGCAGCAGTGCAGTAAAACGCATGTTCATAGCAGTAAAACACTTGGAATAAAACTACAACTGGCTACGTGGCAGGTCTGAGACAAATTCTACTAGAGTTCTGATGTCTGCACGTGTGTCATCCTCCAAAAAATCATCCTCAACATCTTCGTCTACTACATCTTCTTCAACATCCACTGAGGAAAATCCTGCTCAATATCATTGGTCACAGGCACCTTTTCTAATGCCATGGGTAGCAACTCCGGTGAACCCTTCAGGAGCATACCTGGAAAATGTGTCTAAGAACCTGGGCATTGACAAGACGCTGCCTCTGACAAAAATCGTGCACTGTGACAAGCAATGGAGATGCCGCATCTTCAAGGTCCTTTAGAATGTTTGAGAAGTGGCAGCCTTCGTCTACAATAGCGGTGTGAAGTCTGCGTATTTCCATGTTGCAATGGACAACTTCTTCATGTGCCCATTGGATACACAAGTGCTGGCGCATAGTCTCACGAATAACCGGTTTAGCCCAAGGTTTGTTGTGGATATCCTGACGAGTCTCACGCAACAGTGTGAACTCATCAAGGAATTGATAGTGCGAAACCTTCGCCCATTCAAGCGGTGGGCAGGGGGGGCTGTAATTTAGATGCTGCCTCATTGTACTTCTTGACGGCATTTTGAATCGCGCAACAACAAGTCTGAAGATTCTTGGATATCTGGGTGCGCATCTTATAGGCTGCACAGACTAAATTAATAGACAGTCACAAACAAAAGGTCTAGTATACCAGTTTTCGCTACATTGAGGCGCTGAAGCTCGAACAAATGTTGGATTACAAGACGTTGAAGATTGTCCAAAGCACACTGATACTCTCGAGTGCACATAACTTCATTGATGCCTGATATTCAGGGGAAGACGGCTCCCAGCAGTGGGTAATACCCATCTTAACCTCCATGACAACCAATTCAGTTGAATGGCATCCAACTTCTCAGTGGCATAGTGCCGTTGTGTTTCAAGTTTGCGAGTCTGAGATAATTTGAAGGCATATGAGTCCTGTGATGGCGGTTGAAACTGATAGTTAGGAGCACTTGAT